>NC_092696.1:26247571-26367571 GCF_964275005.1 Diadema setosum
GCAAAGTATCTTGGAAAGGTGATCGCCACCATCAATGGGGATATTCAATCTAAACGATTAATTGTAGATGATGGGAATGAAGAAGTGGATAGCTGGAAAGGAAAGTAATGAGATGCAATGAGATAAATCGAAGCAGCACTAGTCGAGGCAAATGTATTACAAAGGAAGAGCAAATCGGCATATTCGAGTGTTCAAAATGGTTCAACATTATGCAAAGATTTTGCAGTCATTTGTGTGTGTGTGTGTGTGTACGTTTGTCTTCTAATTTCACAGTTAGGTAATTCAAAATCGCCTAAAAAAAAAAAAGATCGCGCAATGAAGATGTTCATTCAATCTCAGTTTCCTTTCACTATATCCTATCACTTCAAATTACGTAGCCTTAACACAATTCAAATTAGAATGTCCATTGAGAATTCAAATTCGTCTCAATATGAGAGAGCGTCTTTTCAAACAGGGTCGCAGGTGAGCATTCCCGAGTTCGACAGAGAAATTCATTCAATTTAGCAACAAAAAAGGTTGGCCATCCGGCAGCAGTAGAAGAAGCCGACATGATCATGGAAGTATGGCAAGTACAAGCCACACAGGCTTGAAGACCTATATTATTACATCACTTCAGAAAATAAGGAAAAGACGATATTTTTGTTGAAATAAACAACATTTCTCCCGGCATTCTTTGATATCTCATAACAGACGGCTAATTTTGCTGAAATGATCTTCTCTTATGTCATGAGTGTAAATCAATATTTTTTGTTGTTGTGTATACCAGTCATCCCCCGATAAAAGACAAAAACAAAAATGAAGTACTAACAATCTCATTCAATAAGCATAATGTATAAATGAAACGAGCATTTGCTGCAATCGTTTATGAATATGAAAATGCTTCAATGCGATTTCACGAAGTCTAATGGAATGAATGAATGTACAATGTAGGCATACCTAAATGCAGAGATATACGTAGACATAAAAAAAAATACACAGGCACGATAAATGCATAAATTACTTCAATAGCAACATGAAAAAAATTTGATTACATCGATAAACATGAGATAAGACAAGAACATTAATTTCATGTTTTTTATTGCCCGAAATACCTTGCTCCTAAACAAAGTGTTCAATTGAAGCGATGTGGTTATCACATCTCCGTCTCTCGCAAAATTGAATCACCACTTCGCACATTTGGAGCGCTTTCTACAAAGAAAAAAAAAAAGAAAAGTCGTTTTTTTCGGTATAAGTTGTCATATTTGACTGATTATAAATGGATTGAACTCAATGATCGAAAAAAAAAAATGACTCGTGAACTTACGAAAGAAGTGGACTGAAAACACCTCAGACTTCTAAATGTATAAGTAATTGACAGAGCGACTATAGCCGAATATTAGCATATTATGAGGAATTCATACAGAACCAGAACAAAAAAGACTAAACAGTCGACATCACCATCGTCGGTATCATCGAAATAATATGGGATATTATTTTATTTTGACTACTTCTTTGAAATGCTGCAAACATCAAATACGGAACATCATAATTATATCTACAATTTTTTGGCGAATGCTAAGCGTATGAGAGAAAAAAAAATGCCATCAATTGTCTTGTTTACTCGCTTTATTGCAGCGTATTTCGTTGTCGAAGTTTAAATTCTATACATATATGTTGGTTACAACCACATGAGAACTTGCACATTCGCTTCCCAACAACCATAAAATCATTGGGGTCCGTAAAAGTGGTTACGTAATACATACGAAGCACATCACTATAATGCATTCTATGGACCGGTGCAGAAAAAAGAGACTGTCTGTAATCGGCCTTTGAACTTCTCTATTATGCTCATAATCCCCGACTTTTCAGATGGCGTCTACGAGTGCGTCTTAGGAATGTTTTTGTATCAACATCCTGTCTATTCAAGGAGGTACAATGTAACCTGATACTCTGGCCACCTGGTCTATTCAATTTATATGAATTTACGACTTCGATGAAGTAGCACAATCGACTGCGTTGTTTGTATGCAGTACATCCCCTACTCGGTTTGTTCTTGGCCAAGTGGTTTGTTTTTTTAAACGATTTTATAACATAATCAGAATATTATTCATGACGGTAAAACTCTTCAAACAACTACAAGAAACATCGCTGTCATGATAACAAACAGACACAAAAACATTCACACACATCACATGCATGCAGGGACACAAAAAAGATTTACTTTTGAATTTATTCAATTCGCCGAGTTTTGGCAAATCCCAGGACTCGGCAGCGGAAGAAGAAGGCCAACATTTCATGCCAATAATGGTAAGCAGGTTGTCATGCCGAGGTGGCTTTCATAGAAGATCCATAAGTACGACATTGCATTCCTGATATAACACGAAGTAGTATGCTACAATACTTTATCATGTAAATGTGTGCTAATAAGGTAGGTGCGTGCACGGTCTTGACCGCCGCACGCACGCTTATCACTTGAGTGTGACAATTTGCATACCGATGCAAATGAGATCGCCAGAGCGTGCGGCTGGTCGCTCGTCATTGGTCAGTTTCCCGACCGTTGCCAAGGTCTGAATGTCGTGAAAATTGCACTCATGTTTGTCAATATTTTGCTTGTTTATAGACATAAGATATGACCAATCATCACAAAATGTTCACAGATGGCAACTTTGATGTACGTATGTAGTCTCACAAAATATAAATCATTTTCAACATAGGCATCGTATTGTTGGTGAAATTCTAAGTTTAAAAATCCGTGTTCATTTCACTCTCTCAGCCCGAGTATACTCGGGACCAGTCCACAGCCTGGAAAACGTCAGCCCGAGTATACTCGGGACACGTCCTAAACGGGTTAAACAGTAAATTTTCAAGAAGATTTATGTGCAGCAGTTTTGCAGCAGACTTGCGAGTCAATGACGTCATTACTGACCCTTAATTTGCATGTATGGTTGCTTTTTTCTATGTGCCCTGAAAACATACAAACTTTTAAAGCTTGTATGTTCCTCTTGCAACCTTGGATATTAGAATCCTTTTTTTAAGCTGGTATATTGTAGAGGCAGAGAATTCAGATCTTATCTTCAACTCTGACAGAATGATGATACTTGAAACTTGTTCATGATAGAGGGGGAAGTAATGTTTCAAGTGAATCTATTCAGATGACGTACAAACTTCAAGCATTATAATTCCTGTTACAAATGGGGAGCATATTCTTGAGACAGTTTCTATTTTTCTTTTTCTTTTCTTTTTTAAATGCTTTGAGGTGCATATCATGTTGGGAGACATCATTTTGCCAACATCCAAATTCCTGTTATATCTGCATATATATACATGATTGTCTAATTATTTCATATCCTGTTATGAGAAACATCAACTATCCTCTTTGTTTTAATTACGTTCTCCTTTATATGCAATCCAGCCTGAATTACTGTAAAATGTGAAACTTTGGTGTCCATGGAACTTCCCCAAGGAGCCAAGATCTGTAAACGTATAATTAGAATGCTTGTGAAAGTTTAAAAAATCCCTGTATTACTGGTTAGTGTATTGTAGACTCTAGTCGATCTCTTCTCACAACTTTTAACATGATTCGCAATAGTTGAGCCGTGAAAAGGACCATCAACTCCAATGCAGAAAAGTTTCATGACACAAATGTACCTGTCTGGTTTTACAGTACCCTTGATGACCCCATAACGACATAAGCCTGCTGGGTACCCTGTGCAAAGTCTTATCAAGGAGGTATACACTTCTCTCATACCTCTTGGTCTTATCAAGTTTTTAGGTTCTGGTAGAAGAGGGATATACTGTACATTAAAAACAAAACAAAACAAAAAGTTACAGAATTTAACACCCTTGACTGTTCCACGTCAGCCAATAGCTATTCAAGCATCTTTTATGAAAATGTTCATAAAAGTAGAGACTAGACTACTGAATGTAATGCATGTACACAATTAACTTATAAATGAAGAGTTTGTTTGCAAAAACCGATAAGTCCATTTTTGAAGATTTTGAAGTACGGTCTCTGTCATAGAGTACAAAATAATACCTTTTAAATGATATATTGGTCACTACATGTAAAGGTACATTTTTGAAGTTATGGTCAAAAGAAGCAAAAATTTTCTTATCATTCCCTATATTTTTCTTGACCTTTAATCGCAAATATCTCCATTTGACAAATATGGACTTATCGGTTTTTGCAAACAAACTCTTCAAATACTTATTAAAACTGCATGTAAGGTACCTACCTTTATTCAGATGTACACAATAATCACGGCTGGCTGGTGGAACTGAGTGTTTTGTGAATACCAATTCCAACGACAGTGAGTCTAGTATTGAATACAGCTTCTTGAGAAAAGAAGTGATTTCTGAGCTAACTGAATTGTGGGGTTTCCCTCACATTACACAGACAGTACTGCATGCGGTGGATAACCTTATGTAAAGCAGCAAGCGGTGAGCGATCAAGCTACCCCCATTGACACCTAAGAATCGGGAGCTCCGCCTTCGTCAAATTACCCCCTGCCAGAAGATGCCAATTCTGGCTAAAACTCATGTGCTCGTTAAGTTGCCTTATGCACACACACACACACACACACACACCCTCACACACAGAGGGACACACACTCACAAGCCTGTGTATGCATACACTGGGAAGGGGACACTTGTGTACACAAAGGGTCTGTTGTCTCCGCGATGTAATTCAGAAATATGACTGCAATAACAGACAAGCCAAAGGCAGCTGTAGAAAACTCTGCAAGACTAGTCTTAAAACACAGACTGTTTTTCTTGTTTACTCTGCCACTCTGCTCATTTGCTTTTACCTATTTCATTAGCTTCATATCATCTATGGAGTGTAGGATCCCCTAAACTCTACGACATGAAGATAATCATAAAATGAATATTTGAATTTAAAGCTAATGCCCATCAGGAACATTCTCAAATATATTTTAGTTTGATGGAGTATTCCTTGATCATTTAGGCATCAGTGCAACATATATCATTTTTCTTCCATTTCTATGAGAAAATGAGAGAAAGAGAGGCAAGATATGCTGACTCAAGTCATTTTTTCTTCTATTCATCATATAAGGGCTAACAGCCGTGCATGGAGGTTATCAAAACAATTCTTGATACTGTAAACTTTCAAGCATGGGTTCACATTCACAGTGACTGCGGCACACAGCTTGAACTATCACGCTTTGAAGAGCATCATTAGTACGAGCAGCTAGTCTGAAAACTAAACTCCCCTATAAGTTTTGATTTCTTTCATGAAAATAGCCTGGGCAATGTGGTTTGATACTGATCGTATATACCCATTCATCTTTTGCTTTGAGTGATTCATGATCAATACTTGGGATTAGTTGTTAAATTACTGATCTAAAACAAAGCACAAAAATGAGATCAAATCATAATAACATAAAAAAGATGAAGCACTATGAGAAAAAGAGTGTGTGTGAGAGAGATCAAGAGATCAAGAGAGAGAGAGAGAGAGAGGGGGAGAAGGAAAATAAAAATTATAGGCAACCAGAACTGCACATGTGTAGTATTTGGATATGATTTCAATTAGCATGTATCTACAATAAGCAAATAAGTAAGTGAATATCAACCTAAGTAAATATATTAACATTTGGAATATGAAAAAATGCATTTATTCTTTAATTGCACCATATGTCTTGAAAGGTGCATCTAATGTAGTATTCAAATCTAAGGCACAGATTGTACATTCCTAGTTATCTGTTTCACTTCTTAACAAAGTTATATTCTGTATTTCTGCTTTCTGTGGAAGGAAAAGCACTTTGACATTTTGCAGGTAACAAAAACTAAAAGAAAAAAAAATGATATGAATCATAGCCACATTTTCATGTGGAAACAATTTGTTATATGCCATGCACTGCTGCAGTCTGTGGCCATGCCTGCTCATCATATGTGACCCGCTACAACAAAATGATCCTAAAGTCGCGCGAGGTCGATTATTTGAAAATTGCATTATACAATCTGCTAATTTTTCTGCTTTAAATTGATATGTAACACATTTTATAAAAATAATCGGCTGCAGAGATATCAATGTTTAAAAGAGAGCATGTCAAGACGTCTGGAAAATCACTGTTTCCAGAAAAGAGCACTTAAAGTCTTCCTTTCGACGCAATCGCGATCAAGGGACACGCAAGTCAGTTTTCACCTCTGGACAATAGAAGGTAAGCCCTAGCAACCCACGAAGAATTCATTCAAGCACATCAGCGTCGTCGGTCTCCTCACCAACCAATCAGTGACCAGGATGTGAGAAGCGGCTGAGCATATCGCACCCCGCCCGCACGCACCAGTCGACTGGGCAGTGTGCGAGCTTCACGCTTCGGTTAGCAGCAAGCAGCAAACTGACCAATGAGATCACTCTGGTCGTTGTTAGGGGCGGAACCTATCTGTAGCGCTCAATCCAAATTTTGGAACCAGTTTCTGCTTCGTTGAAACGCCAAAAAATATGGCTCATAAAAACGTTATTTTTTTAATCTTTCCTTTGATCATTTTGCTTCAAAATTTCGACAGATGATAGAAGACATGTTAGACTCCAATAATATATCAAAATCAGAAAATCGTAAGTTTTGACCAATTTTAATGCTCTGACTTCAAACTCGATTTTCACGGCTTCGACCGTGTGCGACTTTAGGACCTTTTTGTTGTAGCGGGTCACATATAGGCCTATACATCAAGATTCTGTTTTTTTCGTTGTTTGGCATCCTGTTTTGGTTTGTCATTTGACTATGAAAATTTAATTCAATGCAATTCAATTCACTTATAATTTATTTCAATCCAACAAGATGTAGTACATAATACCAAATATGCCAGCGACAAATTGTATCATTTATAAACAATATGTAGGAAGAAGAAGTCATAAGGTGTAATACACAATATGTGTATGAATGAAAATACTAGCTAAATAATAGAATAAACAAACTGTGTGGGACTAATGCACACTGCCACAACAGAGGGCTTCCTCATCTGCAACATGGTCAAGTTTGGATGGATTTATGAATACTGAAACACAAACACAAACAAAAACAAAACAAAACAAAACAAAACAAAACAAACAAATACACAACCCCCCAAAAAACAAACAAACATGTAAGCATACAAACAAACAAACAAAAATTGGCAGATCAAGCTAAGTACCTTGGCTTTAATACAAAAGAGTGAAAGAATCCAAATGCCCCTGTGTGTGTGTGTGTGTGTGTGTGTGTGTGTGTGTGTGTGTGTGTGTGTGTGTGTGCATGACATGTCAACTGCAATGTGAGTAGAGTAGTAAACAGGATCCCTATAAACCTCTAGGGAGATCCTTTATTTCTACCAGGAGTCAAGTTAAATGGGCTTTTGGCCACTCTTTGTTGTCAATATCACAGTGTAATTGTCACTGGATCTTCTCCAGACATATTTAGTGCTCTTCATTCAAGATTCCAGACATATTTCATGCATGAAGAATTTTCTTTCGAGGATTCTTTTGCACGTTACTTGTCGATGCGTATATGGGAGAAGGCGTGGGAGGGAAAGAACCCCACCCCCCCCCCCCAAAAAAAAAGAAAAAGGGGAAAAATATATCTAGTCTACATCGGCAGAAATATTGCAAACTGTTCTGCTTCAAGCTGTAAGTGATGTATTGCAGCCTATCTACATGTACTTGGGAGGGTAGAGTGAATACAGATATTGGCATATACCCGTATAATGGATGCCCTGGTAAGTAGCAAGAGGGTGATTTATTGAAACTTGACATGATGCCTTTTTGCGGGGACTTTAAGCTGCCTTATCACGACTTTGCAAGTTTGACAAAAGGTCTGGAGCCATCTTGTCCAAAACAATTCATGACAAGCTCAATTATAAATCGCTTTCTAATTGTAACTTACAAGGCATCTACCGGAGACTAAAAAGGCTGTCTATCTTTTAAAACATCTTCACTGGATCTTGACAGTGAAATTTTACATGGAAAAAATGACACAATATTTTACTCACTAAAAATAGAGAGAAAAAACAAAACAACTACAACAAATAATTATCTTATCAATCTTTAACATGCCCATGCATGTGAATAAACATCATCTAAAAAGGAATAAAGAAGGGGATGCTACTATCTTTACTCCTGTTTCATTATTATGTTAGACTGAGAGTGACTGCAGAGTATAATAAAATGAAATAAAGGAGTAGACCATTTTCTTCATTTACTTATTATTATTATTATCAATATTATTATCATTATTATTATTATTATTATTATTATTATTATTATTATTATTATTACTATTATCATTATCATTATTATTATCACTTCTACTATTACTATTATTATTTTTTTAACGCAAACCATTGATAGTGCCACTGATTATAGGAAAGTGCAATCTTTAACGAAATGCATAATAGACTGCATTCTGGTGCATTTTGGTGAACAGTACCTCAATTATACATATGTATGCAGCAAACCATTTATGCTCATGAATTCTGACTTCTCGAAAGTCCACATTACCACGGCAGATTTGCAAAGGCGAAACCCTACGACAGGATACTTCCAGTCCTCATTAGCAGAAAAGCTGAAGGGCAGCTGAAAAATATATGAAATTGCTCATTACCGCTTCAATGCAGTGCTGTTCACCTTGAGCTAAGTTGGAGGCATCAATTAGCCTTTGATCGGAACAAACGCATGCTTGTGGCATTCATGCACATCCATACATTGTGTGGGGCTGTTGGATAGTGTTTTACTGTTTCACATTGATGTTAGCAAACTCATTATGAATTTGAATGACCAAGGCACCTCCTAGCTACCATTACAACAACAGTAAGAAGAACATATAATGGCAACATGATAGTCACATATGTATAATGTAATCCTATGTATGTATGTACGTGTGTACACGTGTGTGTACTTGTATGTGGATAAAAAGAAAGAAGCCAAAGGCATCTAAAATTAAAATCTCATTCCTTTCAGGAAGATAACATTCTTTAAAGGACAAGTCCACCTTCATATACAATGTACATAAGGATTGAGAAAATGCAGAAATATCAGTAGAACACATCAGTGAAAGTTTGAGGAAAATTGAACAATCCAGTCAAAAGTGATGAATTTTTGAAGTTTCAGTGCTGCCATCAATTAATGAGAAGATTACTACTGTTTGTGATGTCACATGTGTAGAACAATATAATATAAGGAAAGTATAGAGAAAATTAAACATATTTTCACTTTCAAGTATAGCACTTGACTTTCCTCTTTCAGAAGGCAGGGGAATAGCATATGTCCGTAGTGAGTTGAGGGGAATGTGCAGAAACTTTTAAAATTCATAACTTTTGAACAGATTGTCCAAAATTCCTCAAACTTTCACTGAGTGTTATACTAATATTGCTGTACATGTATTTACTCAATTCTTGTATTAAAGTGGACTTGTCCTTAAACCTGCAACAAATTTTGCTTTAAATTGCGCCTCATCAGTCTATTCTGTTTAGATTGTTTTGTTTTGCATTCTTCTTTCTTGCAAAAAAAAGAAAGAAAAAGAGGGAGAGAGAAAGAAGAAGAGAGAGAAGGAGAGAAGGAAAAAAGGAGGCAATCATGTTATCATTTCATGGTAAATTGAAACTACATTTTATTCAGAGATATAGGTCTCTAGATTTCAGCTTGCACCACATGGACTTGCCTTGTATGGTTGCACATTCATTCAGTCTATTGCCACTTAATCTAATATCAGATGGTCTACTTCCCAGTTCGTCTAACACCACTACGGCTATAAACTCATTTGGTCTGCTATCAATTTTGTTTTGGTCAAATCCTCATTAGTCTATAATTGTCCAGTCTGGCTAATCATCATTTCATCTAATGACCAAATGGTCTAATTGCAAGTTTGACTCCTTAGATTTTTTTTTTCCATTTCATCAAATACACTGTGGGTATTAGACAAAATGGGCATATCCCATTTGGAAGTAGACCAACTGATAATGAGGCTAATTAGTGGCAATTGGATTAAATTGTCATTAGACAAACTGGTTGTAGACAAAACAAGATTAGACCATGTGGGTTGAGAGTACATGTAAATGGCTATTAGGCAAAGTGGGAGTAGAGCAAGTGATAAATCATCATTCATTCTTGCTAAAAAATAAAAATTATACAAATCTTATGCAAACCCATGGATTGAGCCACTCTGCATTATATGAAAAGGTGTGGGAGGAAAAAAGGGAGGATCAGTCATTTCAACTGTAAAATGGGCATCTGTTTGAAATACACTGATGAACAAGGTTCTTTATGAAACCTGGGCCCAGTTTTATCAAAAAGATATAATCGATTATAAATTTCGTTCCCACACAGGCTGCCATAGACTTAAGATAGAAATCAACTATTTATAATTAATTATAACTTCATGAAAACGGAGCCTTGCTAAAGATGTTACTTGAAAATTTTGTTGATTTTATTGCTTTATTTGTTTTGTATTGTTTATTTTATTTTCAAATTTTTTTTTGCATCAAAGTACAAAGCTATATAGTTAGGATATTTGTGCACATTTTCAGTATTGGAGAAAAGTGCAATGAACCAAAGGATTATGTTTTTTCCCATTCCTCCTCTTCCTATTTCTCTCTTCACTTTTTTTTTCTTCTTTTTCTCTTCTTCTCTTCCACAAGACTATACTCTAGTTACCTCTGCCAAGGGAGGAGGTACATGTTTTTGTTACCATTGGTTTGTTTGTCCCTGTGCAAAATAACTCAAAAAGTTGTGAACGGATTTGGACGAAACTTGCAGGAAAGTTTGAGAATGACACAAGGAATACATGCCGTCAATCTCTCGTTTGAGGCGAGACCCCAGCCGAATTTTTCCACAGTGGGGTGCGTTTATTTGTCGTTTGAGAGTTGGGAGTCGAAGTACTTGTCCATTGCAAATCAACTTTCTGCTCGGCGTGACAAACCTGGAGGCCAAGCCAGGGTTTGATGACTCCAGCAGCTGTCGTATTACGTAAGAGCATGATAAGGATATCTGCCTGTGGCAGACCATTCAAAGTGAACTCAATTTTCTCTATCCTTTCTAAAGTTTTCAATTTTATATTCTATTGAGAAATTCTATGGTCATCCATTTTACATTTCGAACGAAAAAAATTGACCCGTAAATAACGAAAATACAGGAATAAGAAGGAGAGCATTGCCAGTTTGCCGGTGCTATTTGGCAGTGAGTTACAACGGGGAGGTGAGACTACTCCCTGGTTACAATCAGCCTGCTGACTGGATCGCTGAGAAAGCAGCTGTCGTATTACGTAAGAGCATGATAAGGATATCTGCCTGTGGCAGACCATTCAAAGTGAACTCAATTTTCTCTATCCTTTCTAAAGTTTTCAATTTTATATTCTACTGAGAAATTCTATGGTCATCCATTTTACATTTCGAACGAAAAAAATTGACCCGTAAATAACGAAAATACAGGAATAAGAAGGAGAGCATTGCCAGTTTGCCGGTGCTGACAATGTGCTATTTGGCAGTGAGTTACAACGGGGAGGTGAGACTACCTCCCTGGTTACAATCAGCCTGCTGACTGGATCATTGAGAAAGAGAGAGAGAGGGAGAGAGAGAGAGAGAGAGAGAGAGGGAGAGCGAGGGGGAGAGAGGGAGGGAGAGGGGGGAGAGATGGGGGAGGAAGAAGGGGAGAGCAAAATGGAATGACAATAGTTCCGGTCACTACAGTACAGGCATGCTCTGTCTGCATACGCTGAATGTCTACACTCACACACACACACGCACACACACACGCACCATGGAGCTACATGGCCCATGCCAAAACCAAAACAATCTCCTCCTCTCGCGGTGCCCCCCCCCCTCCTGTGGCGCTGTGGCGATGACTGATGCTTAGATTAGGCCAGGGTCAAGAAACAGGTGTTTTATATCTTTGACTTTAAGTCATTGATTGCCAAGATATTCACTGGCATTATTTACTGGGGTGTAGCCTCTTCAAACGAGAGATTTGCGTCATGGCTGTTTAAATTTTGGTAGTGATCCAGAAATTTTTATGGATTTTATGAAGAATTTTTCAATATTTTGGCAGGTAGGGTCAATGAACTTGGGAGGTCAGCCTGTGCATTTTTTAAGGTTTTCATACGCGCACTAAAGTGCGTGCTCTAGTTTCTGCTAGGGCGAGGTGCGCCACGCAGCTAAGGGTTTATGACGTAACAAAGGTTTCTATATTGGGAAATCGGGTGATTTTTCAGCATGCAAGATCACTGATCTCTACGTAAGACCAAGATCATTGGTGGAAAGTAGCTTCTTGGCGGAGGTCTGCGCTCTCAGAGTGCTTTTATATTTGTCTATGAAATGAATAGAAATAATTTCTTGTAATAAAAGAAATTAAAGATTCATACTTGACTAAATTTAAAGATCAAAAAAGAAGAGAAAGATATTTGAAAAAATAAGAGTATTTTACCCCCTCAAATTCAGACCACCTGAGCTTGCCTATAGAGACCAAAATCAAGATATGTGTTAAAGGGACTGTACAGTACTGATTGAGGTGAAGATTCATGTTTTGGACATCCCTAAGTGAGATAATGAGAAACCTCATGAAATATGAAAGAGCATGTAATCTTAAGAAGGACTCAATGTTTATTTGATGAAAATTGGTTTTCAAATGGCTGAGATATCCAAAAAAGTGATAATAATACAAGGCGACAGGCCACGCCTTTTATTAGGATCTCTTTTTTCACCTTGTTTTTGGATATCTCAGCCATTTTAAAATCAATTTTCATCAAATAAACTTTTGATACCCTTTAGAATTACATGCCCTTTGACATCTCATAGAGTGGTTTCTGAATATCTCGCAAAACATTAAAAGTTAAATCCTCACCTCAACCAGAACTGTACACACCCTTTAACACTAATTAGTATGGTGAGACGATCTGGAAGAAAGTGATAATATTTTCATATCAAAGCACCAAACACCCTTCCTCCCCCTTCTTCTTCTCCTCAAAGATGTCATACCAGTAATGTGACGGGTGTATTGCTTTAGCAGACATCCTCAAATATGGACACAAAACATCATTCTTTTCTTTACATGTATAAAGCCATTATTTCCATTGCTGTTATAATGCAATTTCCTAGCAACATGGTGTGGACAACTTAAAGTGGAAATTAGATTATCCCCAGGAGAGTGAAAGAATGGAAATAGATCAGTGACATTTTTATTTTTTCTTAAAAACAAACAGACAGATCAATACAGTAGAGGGACAACGGCATATTATTCACACTCATAGTGAGGCTTGTTGGAGAAGAAATGGGGCATAAAATGGTACTGCAAAAAGTCAACTGTCTTGTGTGTTTTGCAGTCCTACCAGGCCCAATAGAATCAAAAATATGTTACAATGTGTGCAATGCATCATAGGAACAGTATTTATCTGAACTCTTTTAGCCAATTGGTTGAAGTTTTGTTAAAGTCGAACATAAAAGCAGACAAGTTATGGATATATATTTTGTCTCATATTTTTACCATCCATAATACCATAGCAATATTTCTTTGTCGCGACATGTAAAATTGATTGCATTATGATGGCATGACTCTACCTTTCATGAAATATAGTAAATATCACAATTTAGGGTTGATAATCTACCTACTCTGATATCCATCCTACGCATTCAAGTCATATTTTGCATGTTGTTGCACATAAAGAAAAAAATAAATAAAATGAGACAGCTTTTTGATTTCTTCTCCAAAAAGAGACTCTACTGAAAGTTTGCATGTGAGTCAATGGGATCCTGTGGAAATGAATTTTTGCAAATACAATCTGCACAATTCCGTATCTTACTGATTAACGGAAATTGAGCAAAGAAAATGGGATTCCATCGGGATTCAATCCAAGACCTCCGGATGCTATCCTGGTGCTCTATCGACTGAGCTATAGAAAGCCCTAGTTCAGTGTTCGTCCCAGAAACCCTAAATTCTCAACTCTCAATTTTCTACTAATAAATAATATTCATTTCTGGTCAGTTTTTCTGTTTGAGTTTGTTGTGTTTCTTACTGATTAATACGTCTGATTCTAATGATACCTTTCTCATTCTTTTCATGCATTTCCACTCCATTTACCAAAGGTCACTTTTGCACACACACAAACAAACAAACAAACATAAAAAATAAAAACAAAAACTAAAAGGGGGGAGAGTTGACAACTTCACTAAGGTCTAGAAATACAGCAATTCTTGTCTTGAATATAAGTCACTATGAAAAGGTAACAATCAACACTATGTATGGATTCTTCACTGCCAAATCCCTCTGGCCAGGAAATAAAAGTGATGATATGGAAAAAAAAACCAAAATAAGATGAAAGAAAAGAGAAATTCTCCCCTGTATCATCAGCAAAGAAGTTTGTTGAGTAAGACTGCCATAGGACATCTACTATAATCAAGATGATAATCATAGAATATAGAAATGGCTTTCTGTAAAAGAAGATGGCTAAAAAAAGGACAACCACAAAAAACAACCCGACTCTGAAGGCACAAAATTTGGGGAAGAGTTGGAAACAACACCGTTTGGCAACAGTTCATCAATATTTCATCTGAAGTAATCTCCAAAGCCTGGGGATTACCTCAACGTTGATGCTTATTACCATGGCGATGAAGAAACCAATGGGCAATATCTAAAAAAACAGGATAAGTAGCAGCTAGTTCTGCACACATATTCAGGATGAAATAAGTTTTTAAGAGATACAAACTGAAACTGCTGAACTGCATCTCAGATCTCTTACTGTAAATCTCTCTCTCTCCTTTTCTTTTGGGTTTGTTCTAATATTTTCCTACTCAGGCAGGTTGAATTACAAGAGATAAACTCTGTCAAAAAATTGTTTGGCAAGCTTTCTTTTTTTTTTTCTTCTTCTTCTTCTTCTTCTCTGGGGGAGTACTCAACGAATGAAGGTAAGCTTGTATGCAATTCTTTTTCTCTTGCGGAATAGGAGAAAGGGTTTTCAAACGAGGAGCATGGGGATTAGGTTGTAAATGTCAGAAAATGCATGAAATTCAGATTAGTCCATTTTCGTGTCATCAACCGGCTTCTCCGAGTCTCTCTTTTTTGATAGCTTGTTCCTATGAGGGAGCAGTAAAAATGCATATTTGTCGGATCATGAGGCTTTCCGCAACAAATGCTGAAGAACATCTCGATTTTAATTCAGAGCTGGTACATAACAAACAGCATCAATGTTTAACGGGGCTGTTGCTTAGCTGAGTGTACTAAATGTCACATTCACTCTTTGTTTGCTGCGTGTATGCATATACCCTCTTACACGTTTTACGACGGCACCAATGCACAAGCTGCAAAGTTTTAAACCCTCCTGGGATGTGGTATACATTACATCATGCTTGCTGTTAACACTAACAAACTTTTTATCGGCGCATCCAGAACCATCACCACCACCAAAAAAAAAGAGAAAAGTTGTACATCAGCTCAAGTTAATGCTGAGCTGTTACAAACAAACAGCTACACTGTTTTATAACAAAGCTGTAGTTTTATAGCTGGCAGTCACATCCACTAATTTTTTTTCTAAATTTGCTGTGTGTATATGTTCTTTCTTTTTATAAAACGATACGCATGCGACACAGTTTGAATCCCTCCTCAGATGGTCTGTATATTATTACATCATGTTGACCATTATTATCAGCACTAAAAACGCAATGATATTTTTGAGGCAAAAAGGGCGAAATGCAAGACTGCAACCTCAACTGTTGTTGTTGTTGACCTGTAATGAGAAAAAAAATATGTATATATTTTTCTTTCTGGTCCAAGCTCTGGTGTCGAAACAAGTATGCATGATTAATATTTGTGAATAATGATAAGATATATACATATTTCAGTTTTTTTCAGAATAGAGATATAATATGAAATAAATGAAAAACAAATATTTTTAAAACACACCTTCATTATAGGTCCATATGGTAAAATGCAAAAAAAAAAAAAAAAAATTGTGAGCGTAATATTATAGAAATTACCAAGTTCACACTTTTCAAACGTGACTATTCCCTAATGGCAATGTTAATGACCATAATTACAACACATACACATAAGAGATAGTATGGTGTACAAAACCCATAGCAATTAATTAATTTTTATCGCTGCTAGGCAACATGCAATCCTAACCCTTGCATGTGTATGTGTGTGCTTGTTTGTTTGTTCGTTGAAGGTTACCCAAACACACTCCATTGCAAGTTGCTGCCCCCATGTGTTCACCATCAGACAATAATGAGAATCATGTTCTAAGGTAGACTCTTTTCAGAAGCATCACTTTTTTCCCCTACCATTTCCTCACAGCTTGTAACATAGCATGCACATGGGAATAAAAACAAAACAAAATAAAACAAAACAAAAACAAAACAAAACAAAGCAAAACAAAGCAAAACAAAGTAAAACAAAGCAAAGCAAAACAAAACTAGATATATCGCTACTGCAACTGATATGCCTCCGCCATAATGCATGGTTCTCCTAATAGGTCTATAGTACAATGTCTTGACAATGTGTGATGACAGTTTCACACAATTGGCAAAATATTAAAATGACAGGTTTGCCACAAATGTGCTGAATGTTCACTTTCCTAGAACTACAGTTCAACCTCGATTATCCGGCCATGTCGGGAGGGTTCAATTGGATGAATGATTAAAATGTCAGAGTGCAGGTATTTGAGGAACTGATGATTTTTACTTGACTTTTGACCCTTTTATAAGCTTATGCATTGAGTAATTTTCAAGGTATTGAGAAAAAGTATAATTTCAGTATTAAATGGGAAAATAGCATTATCTAAACCTGGCCTTTGACCTTTGACCTCACAGTTCCAAAGAGAATCACTGTTAGGTTGAACATGCATAAATATGTAAGTTTCATGATGATATCTTGAGTTACTTTTGAGATATGGAGGAAAAAGTGCAATTCAGCACTTTCACTTGACCTTTGATCTTTTGATCTTTGACCTTTTGGCAAGAAACTTCCCACAGAATATATATTGGGTAATACATGCATACATCAAGTTATAGAAGGAAAAAAAAACCTTCAGGCATTGCATAAATATAAGGAAAGTAGTGATATTTTGAGGAGTTGACCTTGACTTTTGACCCCTGACTTTTGAACCATGACCCCCAACTTCCCTAGATAATCACTGCCCATTGGAACAAGCATATATACTAAGTTCCATGAAGATACCTTGAACCATTTGCGAGATATGGAGAAAAACATGAATTTTCAACCTTTTTTTCCACAAAATAAGCTGTGACCTTTGACCTTTGACCCCGTGACCCTAAAATCCAAACAAAGTATTATCCCCCCAGGATATACCCTCATACCAAGTTTGATGTAAAACCACCACACGGTTCTTGAGATATTGACAAAAACAAAACGGGACGGACGGACGGACGGACAACCCAAAAACATAATGCCTCCGGCCACTTCGTTGGCGGAGGCATAACAAAATTAGATCTGTCGTCTTTGGGACATGATACATATATGGTATAATTTTGAAAGTGATAGGAAGAGGACTTTCTGAGCTAACCTCTGCACAACTTTTGAGGGGAAAGAAGAAAAAGAAGGAGAAGAAGAAGAACAAAGAATCAGTACAGAGACAGAAGGTGATCCGAGAGGATACTCGGATCACCTAACAAAACAACTTGAAGATGCAAACTTCAGCATGATTATAGAAACTGTTCACAACTGTTGATCCCCTCCCCCACCCCCCTCCACCCGGACAGAATAGAGACACAGTGAGACCCGTTTCCAAGCCATGGATGCAAGGTATACCGTGTAGATAGTTAACCATGATTAGCCGCTTCCGTGCGTCATTCATTGCTGGAAAACACACTCCGCCTGCCAAAAATACCACTGTCCATTGATTAGTTCGATTGAGGGGAAACCTACAAGGCGATGAAATGGCGGAAATATGTCAACTGGAATAATTTTAACCACTGCAGGGCAAAGAACAGATGATGCTGGCATATTTTTTTTTTTTTCTGATTAAAAAGTGAAACAAGACAAGAGCCAAAGCAATTCATCATGCACATATTAATAGCCGCATGGTGTGGTACGTGGATGATATCAGTATCATTATGCTAATAGCCACACCTTTATCTCAGTGTCCTTAATCCACTGTGATGAGTAACTGTATTGTAACTAGAAGGGTGCTGTAAAAAATGAATGGAGAATTTTCATAGAAATACAATTTCATAAGAAGAAGTTAATCTGTATATACTTTCCTGATGTTGTGAGAGTTTCATATGATACATATTCATTTTCTTAGTAGTTATAATTCTATTTTTTACTGATTGATTTTCAAAGAAAGACACACACAAAAATAATAACATTGGTTCCAATGATTGCACGACAGTTGTAATTTAAAAATCTGTTGAATATCAAAATTACGTATTTCTTGAATAATTGCTGGTAATGATAGTTTCAATTTCAGGATACAATTAATTGATGCATGTCACACCTCATATAACTTTATGATTTCATAATGGCTTAATGTTTGGCATAAAAAGAAGAAAAAGGTTCACCTAACATTATCCCTATAAGATTGTACATTTATAAAAGTCTTTGTTTAGATCTTACAAAGTTCCCTCACAGGAAATAAGTTATAAAGCAAATGTACACTATATGCTCTTTCTTTAAAAAAAAAAAATGATCATTTAACACTAGAGATCATTTGTTGATGGAGCTATACAGGAGGGCATGTAGAAAAAAGAGTGGAAATTAAGTGAATGATAACTCTCCCCTTTCCAATTTCTGTTGTATCCTCAATGAATACGTTGTACATACAGAAATGAAATTAAGTTGTTGTTTTTTTTCTATGGCATTGTTTTTTCTTGTGTAAATCATATTACTATCTGCCTTTCTATCTATATGTACGTATATACTATATATGCTATAATTTTCGCATACATAAATTTTCGCGAATTGCTGCTGTCACACATTTTCGCGAGTGGTTAAATTCGCGATTGGGGGACCAGAGAAAATATGAAGTGGCAAAGAAAGTGTGAATTTTCAACTTTAATACTAGCAAATAAGAATGATACTAGTTAATACACTGCATGAAAAAAACTTTCCAAACTCTGCGAACTAGTAACTTAAGTTAGAATTCAACATTTTTGAAGTGGTTAAGTCCATCGCGCTAGATTTCTGACGAGTGGTCCCATTGCGATAATTGGGTTGGCTCTCTACAGTATTCGTAAGTAGACGTGGACGTGCTATATGTACATAAACAAGCTTAGCCAGTATGGTCTGTTCGGTAAGCCGTGACTTGCTATACTAGTACTGAAATGTTTGTATCATCAAGGCAAGGGATTCATTTTGGAAGGTAATATTTTTGCGTGTTGTTAATTTCGCGAATAGCTCCCGACTCGCAAATTCGTGAAAATAAACCCCCCCCCCCCGCGAAATATATAGTGTATACAGTATTCAGTGTGCCAATGCTTGCAGTCAGCAAACTGAAGGTGCCTACCCTGTATTTTTTAAAAAGAAAACATGAATAGATAGATAAATGATAAATATTACTGCATAGTGACAAAGTAACAGTAACAGTATTCACTCAAATAAAAAAAAAACAAACTAGCAAGATGCCTTAGAGGAATACTATTCCATTATAATATTATTATGTTTGAGAACAAGTGCAAGTGTGCCATTGTTGCAATACAACCATTGCATATTATACTGTATCATTGCATTTGCTCCTTATCGCACCCTAAATCAATCATGGGGGGGGGGGGGGAACAATGTCCCCAGGCTATATTGACAACCATCTTACATCTGTAGTCAACCAGAAGAGGCTGCCAATATTCAATATTCAGGTGTTTGCTTTATGTCACAGACATATCTGCCTCACATCAAGCTTTTACTATCTGCAGCACATAAAGACATACTACCAACAGATGACAGCAAACACAATTGCACTATCAACATCATAAAAGGGACTACTAGATGCGAATGCATGTTGACTTGTAATGATTCACAATTCCCTAATCGTCACTAATGTGGCCAAACTAATATCTAGATAATATACACCATATTGTATTGTCATAATATTTTATTGTCTTTTTTAACATTACAATAATATATCAATTTATAAAATAATGTATCAATTATAATAATATATCAATTTATAAAGCGCAAAACCTATAGACGTATATTCTTCTGTGCTGCAAAAGCTTCTGATGTGCTTGATAATAACGAACAGTTAAATGAAAAGATGTGTTTTGAGTCGTGATTTAAAGACTGCTACTGTTGGGGATTTCCGGACTTCTAATGGTAGATCATTCCAGAGTTTGGGAGCTGCACAGGCAAATTCTCTGTCTCCCAATGTTACTTTTGTTTTACATGTTGGAATCTGTAAAAGAAGAGTGTCCTTAGAACTGCGCAAATTATGAGTATGTCAATGAGATTTAAACACTAATAATTCGGATATGTAACTGGGGGCTTGACCGATAAGTGACTTATACACAATCAACAAAATCTTAAACAATATTCGTTTACGAATCGGAAGCCAGTGTAAATCTTTCAGAAGAGGAGTAATCCTTGAAAACCTAGGTTTGTTACAAATAAGCCTTGCACAGGAGTTTTGGACTCGCTGCAGGCGCCCAACTTGAGAATCACGGAGTCCATATATAATAACGCATTACAATAATCCAATTTACTAACAATACATGCTTGGACAATCATTTTCATACTGTTCTCATCAAAAATATTTCCTGATACGTCTAAGGTTATATATCATATGGAATGATGATTTACACACATTTGTGATGTGTGCTTCCATGTTCAGATGTGTGTCAAAACACACTCCAAGATTCCTAACAATGGAAGATGACTTTATGACAGAACTTCCAACCGATATCCCATCAAAAGAAAGTTTAGATATTTGCTTGGATGTGCCAATCAATAACAGTTCAGTCTTACTGTCATTCAGCATGAGTTTGTTTAGCAGCATCCATTCACGTACATAATTGACACATATTTCCATGTGAGTGACGCTTTGCTGCTGAGCAAGTGCGTCAGGTGTGAACGACAATACACTATACAGCCTTCTAAACCAAGATTCTGTCAATTACATCATTTGTCAATCATAGCCTAACACAAGATATTGGATGCACTTTCCCCTTGACTGGGCACAATCTACATGTTTCTGTGCAATGTCTTTTGTTGTTCATAATAGTAACATTCCTATTAAAAATGGAAACAAAAAAGAAACACTAATTAAATCTCACAACTCAAACCTCGTCAGACTGTCAGAGGTAAATGAACACAATCCGACAACAGAGGGCAGCATATGCCACTTCACCACCTGCAACATCAGGCATTTGACATCATGTAGACTCAGTTTGCTTCTCAGGGCCACTACACTCCCTCCCTATCACCATAAACTACAGTCACTGTCAGTAGTAGATGAAAACACACTGTCAACAGAGGGCAGCAGACAAATTGTTACAACTTGTAGTATTGAATGAAGAGGATACCATCACACATCGCTGACTTACTCTAAAATGGAACAACATAGTATCATGAGAGACAGAGGAGGAAACTGCATTGAATGGGAAAGTGTGTTTTTAGCAGTTTTTCTACAGCCCTTTTTGGGAGAAGAGTAGAATGATTAGGTATGTCTTAGAGGCTACTTTTCATGTCTCGAAAATCTTTGCTTACTCTTCACTTTCAAGTCTAATAATTTTTGAAAGGATGACACTACTGCTTTGAAAGTTAATATTAATCATGGGGGGGGGGGAACGGCCTAATAGAACATGCTTAATTTCAGCTTTATCTGATAATCCCTTCATTGTTGTTGGTCAGATGGTTTACATCCTGTGTTTTGTCCCTTTCATGACACAGCTAGCGTGGCTTGGTAAAGATAAAGCACTTGAATAGGCCGTGTACTTCAGAGCCTCTTTTCTCAGTTCACACTTTTCCGGAGTGAGTGAATTCTTTCATGTATTTATAAAGTAGGTTAGTGGAGTCCATTTGAATTAAGTTATACATCATTTTAAAGCTTAGAGTCTGCTCTTTCAGAATCTGCCCTTAACTAAAAATTCACATCTGGTGACTTTTTGTTTGTTTTGTGGTGCAGGATCACATATGATATATGTCAAAAACAATAAAAAAATATTGAAAGCAGACTCTTTTTTTTTTCTTTTTCCTCTATATGTCTTTGTTTTTGTTTTTTGCCATCGATCATTCAAGGGCAGAATACACATAACATTATTAAACCACAAGAAGTACCAATTATTGAGCACTCGGCCCGTACAACGATGGAATATGTTCATCACTTCAAGATTTGGTATATGATGTATGGTAGAGTAACAATTGTTGTCTCCAGGAGTAATATTTGAGCAGGCTAAGAAGTAAAACCCAAACTCACAGGCATGGTTCATAACTTTATCAATGGAAGTCATCACACATGATATGCAATCCATGAGAATTGAGGGGTACATCAAACAACTGCATGCCGATTGCAGGGAAACGTTTGCAGGGCGCAGTCTCATTTGTTCTTTTAACCACTCCTGTGCCAGGGATTTCCGACAGTGTGCGCAATACCATTTTTTTTTTCGAAGTGCACAAAGGGTTAAACATGGATGTGGCTCTCTGTCAGTGGTGATTAAAAATGTTCATCACATATGTAGAGTTAGCATTATGCAATCAATCTTTTAAACATTTCATCATCCACTTTTCATATTTTTACCATATATTTTTTTTTTTAATAAAAAAATATTTCAATCAAACTCCTTGTAATCTCAGCATTCTATGAAAATCTGCTGACTTTGAGCACCTCCATTCATCCATTTCCCAATTTCTCTATCCCTTACACACCTGATATTCCCAAATTCCTTCATTTCTTAAAGGGGATGGCTAGTAACTGATCAGTGGGAATCAGTGGGAATGCTGGGGATGATTGTTCCAATCCTTGTGGGATTCATTTAAGAGTACATTATATATCTATTGTTGTGTGAAAATCATTTGCTTCAGAATGGTCTCATATTCAAGTAATGTGCAGTTTAAGGTCCCGTCACTGTACAGGCATGCTAACCTGGAAACATTTAACTGCACATTACTTGAATATGAGACCATTATGAAGCAAATAATTTTCACACAGCAATAGATATGTTATGTACTCTTAAATGAATCCCACAAGGATTGGAACAATCATCCCACAGCATTCCCACTGATTCCCACTGATCAGTTACTAGCCATCCCCTTTAAAGCTCCCTGAATCTTCTCTACAATCTCCTCCTTCGTTCATTCCTTGAAACACTTTACCTCTTCAATTCTTTATTTTTCTAACACTTCCTGCCTAAACGAAATCTCATTCTCTAAAATCTTTTCATTCCTCCATTCTTCTATTCTTCCTTCTCTCTATCCCCCATGCACTAGAACACTCTCTGACAATGCTTCATCTCTTCACTTCTCCCTTCATCTATTCCTCCACTGGCCATTCCTTCATTCCACTTTCTTTTCTACTTTGTGTCCCAGTCTGTGTCTCCCACATTACTTTCTCTCACATATCTTTCTCTCTCTTGTATCCCCACACTAGATCCTTCTCTTATTCTCTTTCTATGTCTTTAGTTGTTTTCCTATTAGGCTTGTACACACATTAAAAAACGACAAAATCCAAACATAGTCGCACTTTTGTGTCAATCTTTCATGCTCATGAAATTCTTCTGTCGAGATGTTTTCATTGCAACTGATTGACAATTTGCTCACATTGACGTAAATAAGCCCAGAATTGATCAGTGTTTTTGTAGTAGCCATGATAAAAAAAAATCATGGGCGTACATACTCCAGCAGGATTTAAACCTACGACCTCCTGATCTCTGAACAGGCATCATCTCCACTAGACCACCGAGCTTCCGCCCAACAGCAAGTGTTGGTTCTAATCCTTATAGCATGCAGCCGGTACTGCGTAATCATTAAAATGCATGAAATTCTTCTGTCAAAATGTTTTCACTGCAACTGATTGACAAATTGCCCTACATTGACGTAAATAAGCAATGAATTGATCTGATTTTTAGTGTTTTTTATCACAGCTATTACTAAAACACTGATCAATTCAATGCTCATTTACGTCAATGTAGGGCAATTTGTCATTCAGCTGCAATCTTCCATGCATCAGTAATGTAAAGTGTGGGCAAAGAGAGGGCAGCGTCAGCTTATCTGCAGCTTTGACTCCCATTTTCATGCGATCTATCTTTATCTCCTTTTCTAGTCAAGTGCTTCTTAAAGGGAAGATAAACCCCAAGAGCAATGTGGATTGAGTGAAAGCAGCAACATTAGTAGAACACATCAGTGAAAGTTTGAAGAAAATCGGACAATCGATGCAAAAGTTATGAATTTTTAAATTTTTGGTGTTGGAACCGCTGGATGAGGAGACTACTAGAGGTTATGACGTATGAGTGGACAACAATACCAAGAAAATATAAAGAAAATTCTACAAAAATCCATTTTTCATGAAAATTACAAATTCCATCAACTTGATATTGACATATGTTAAGAGTAGCAATTATTCCCCCTGCTTTCTGAAAGAGGTTGGTCCATTGCTCTTTCATGATTCTAGAAAAGTGAATTTTTGTTGAATTTCCTTTATATTTTCTTTGTATTGTTGTCCACTCATACGTCATATCCTCTAGTAGTCTCCTCATCCAGCGGTTCCAACACCAAAACTTTAAAAATTCATAACTTTTGCATCAATTGTCCGATTTTCCTCAAACTTTCACTGATGTGTTCTACTAATGTTGCTGCTTTCACTCAATCCACATTGCTCTTGGGGTTTATCTTCCCTTTAAAGGGAACGTAAACCCAAAGAGCAATGTGGATTGAGTGAAAGCAGCAACATTAGTAGAACACATCAGTGAAAGTTTGAGAAAAATCGGACAATTGATGCAAAAGATATGAATTTTTAAAATTTTGGTGTTGGAACCGCTAGATG
Source organism: Diadema setosum (assembly GCF_964275005.1). Classification (NCBI taxonomy): domain Eukaryota; kingdom Metazoa; phylum Echinodermata; class Echinoidea; order Diadematoida; family Diadematidae; genus Diadema; species Diadema setosum. The sequence continues at coordinate 26,272,447 of NC_092696.1, forward strand.
AGGAGACTACTAGAGGTTACGATGTGTGAGTGGACAACAATACAAAGAAACTATAAAGAAAATTCAACAAAAATCCACTTTTCTAGAATTATGAAAGAGCACTTGACTAACCGCTTTCAGAAAGCAGGGGGAATAATTGCTACCTTAACATGTTATGTCAATATATCAAGTTGATGGAATTTGTAATTTTCATGAAAAATGATTTTTTTTGTGGAATTTTCTTTATATTTACTTTATATTGTTGTCCACTGATACGTCATGACCACTAGTAGTCTCCTCATCCAGCGGTTCCAACACCAAAACTTTTAAAATTCATAACTTTTGCTTCGATTGTCCGATTTTTCTCAAACTTTCACTGATGTGTTCTACTAATGTTGCTGCTTTCACTCAATCCACATTGTTCTTTGGGTTTATGTGTGTTCCCTTTAAAACAGTGTACAAATTACATCCTGATAATGAAGCTGATACCAGGAATTCCTTAAACAGTGATTTCAGCCAACAACTGCTAGCTGTTAATCTATCAATCATCTCACAGTTAAGAAGTGCCTCTGCCATTAAACCTAGTGGCAAAGATTGTGACACTTACTAAAAACTGACCAAAACTTCATGGTGCAATCAATTACAAATAAATGACAATACAACAGGCATGAAATCTTGTGTAATTGGTGCAATACTAATCCTTACTCATAGAGCTATAGTGCTGTACAAATAATTTCATCCAGATTCATTCATAGTTACATTCATTTTTTTTCTTCCTTTCTTTTTTTTTTTGGGGGGGGGGGAAGGGGAGGGGCAGTGAGGAGTAGTATATGTGACCGTGCATCACAAAACAAACAGAAAGTCGCACCCCTTGCTTTTATGTGAGGACTCAAGAAAGGTGGAACAGGTCACCCAAGTCAATTTTGAGTTTTCCATATTTTCTGACAGAGCTATTCTTCTTCTACATTGTCCCTAAGTTTGGGATCATAAATTGAATGGAAAAGTGGGCTTTCAGCAGTTTTTCTACAGCCCCTTTTTTGGTAAAGTAGTGTGATCAGGCTTTTCTTAGAGGCCCCTTTTAATTTCTTGAAAATCCTTTACACACTCTTTACTTTCAACTCTTATAACTTTTGAAAGGATGATGCTACTGCTTTGAATGTTAACATTAATTATGAACAGAATGCGTAAATAGAACCTGCTCAATTTCAGCTTAATCTGATAATCCCTTCATTGTTGTTGCTACAGTGGTTTACATCAAGTTTTTTTGTCCCATTCATGGCACGGGTGCACGGCTTACTAAAGATTAGGCTCTTGAATAGACCCTGTACTTCATAGCCTCTTTCCTCAGATCACACTTTTCTAGAGTGTGTGCTTTCTTTTCCATATTTACATAAGTTAGGAGAACCCATTTGAATTGAGTTATACATCATTTTAAAGCTTAGATTCTGCTCTTTCAGAATCTGTCCTTAACTTAAAATCCATGTCTGGCGACTTTTTGTGTATTTTGTGGTGCAGGGTCACATATGAGCTACAGTGAATATAAGTTTGTAGAGCCATACATGATACAACTACCACCCCAGAAAAAGAAGAAGAAGAGAAGAAGAAGAAGATGATGATGATGATGAAAAAAAAAAAAAAAAACAGTTGGTAGCTAGATTGTGGCATGCCTATTGAAACCACTAGAGTTTTTGTTTAATTTGTCCTGTTTTTCTGCAGTGTCTTCAGAAATAGGCACACTGCAAAAAGTCCGGTGTTAAATATGAAACACCGAGCTGGTGTTAAATTTTCGATGCTCATTTATGGTGTTAGATTAACACCTCCTGTTGTCATTTCAAAATATAGAATTGTTTTTTGAAGAGTTTCTTAGTAACTGTACTTCTTGTTGATTTTGAACTTTAACAAGACGATCAAGAATTTTCCGATAAAGTACTTGATTTTTGAAAAAAAATGTGTAAACACATTTACACCACAGTAACACAAGTCGGTGTGGTCTCCTATTGAAGTGGGATGGGTGTTATACCATTGACATTAACACTAGCAATATCAAATCAACACCATGCGGTGCCATTATTGAATTCACACCAGCACAGTGTCAAAATATCACCAGATACAGTGTCAAATTAACACCACGAAGTGCCAGGTGAACACTTTTCAACACCATCACGATACATTTTCTACACCTGTGGGTGTGGTCCTCTATTAACACTTGATCAGTGTTAAATTTAACACCCATGGTGTTAAATCTAACACTGATGTGTTTACAGTGCAATGACATCTGTATCAGGGGGTGCATTTAGTGAATCTTAGTTAGCGAATCAATTAGGAGAAAGCAAAGAGTAGGGAGCTGTTGCCGGGTGGGGGCTGGGGTGGGGAAGTGGGGTGGGGAGGTGGTGGAGAAACGGCTTTCCTGAGGTCATCTCACCCGTACTTTTCCGTGGCGCTGCCTCGGGAGGACCTTTTGATGAAATTGAGCGTGGCATTTTGTGCAGCGACGCGATTGGCTGCTCGATTCTGATAGCAGGGCAGAATGTAATGGGAGCGATGTCGTAGATGTGCGGTCGATTTGCCCATAATGTCATCCGTGGGCAATAGTACTCTGATTCAATTATTGATTCTGGGTAATACCACCAAGTTAAATTATAGCGATATTGCTACCCGGTAATAGCCTTGTATTCCAATGGCCCACTGAACAATGTATTTTGACAAAAAGAAAATGGACGGCAATCCAAGTACTTGTATATGTTATAAATATATTAAGGGAAAGGGCCATAATGGATATTAGAGATTCTCATTTTCCTCTTTCTTCAAATTCGACCCTATTGTGGGTTCAGTAAGCATTCTCCCAGTGGGTGAAATATCTTAGATCAGGGGAGATGATGGGGTAGGCAAGGCAGGTGTTCTTGCCAGCTTGAGCTCACCATGGGCCAGATTAAGCTGGGAGTCAAATTTATACTTGGGAAGTACAGTTCATTGACCAATCTCACATGGTAAACATATGGTTATACTGTATATGAAGAGTTTTATCGCAAAAAAAAAAAAAAAGGCTACTTAAACTTCATTCTTGTTAAGTTGAGATAGTTGTGATAAAAGCTGCAAAAAACAAGGAAAATAATAAGAAAATACAGGATATTCTTAGTCACAACTTCTAGAATATTCCATGTTATGTCACAAGTGAGGTACGTATTACTGAAAAAAGTTTAATTTTGCTCTATCTGATGATGGATTTACTTTGAAATGTTTAAAAATGGCAATCAGCTTGTTTTGCAATAAAACTCTTCATATATATTTATATTTTTTTTTTCTTTTGATACACATGTTCCTAGTCTAAAGAACTTTCATGAAGCTTCTCCACTCAGAGAAATCACTCCATGAAATTACAAGATATGAAGTATTCAGCATAAGCAGTTTATTATCTGTGCACTAAATCAAAAGAAAATTGATTTTGACAATTAAAATTTTGATGTTTGAAATTTTTATATTTCAAGAACTCTCAGTATTAGTTATTTCTGTTTATCCTTCTTTCCAGAATACATGACACATAAAATGTATTTTGAATTTATGTTTGATTATTAACTTAAAGGTAAACTGCAGCATCACATCAATGCAATCCATTCAATATCAGCAACTGCATAGATTTTCCTTAACCTGAACTTGCCCTTTAATAGAAGGTATACATGTCAGCAGTTACCACTTAAGGGTACGTGAGTGGAGCGGGCAGGATTCCAGGAGATGAAAGCCGGATGATCCCGGCCCCTTGTCCTGACATCGCATCGTCATTGAACGACAGAAGCATCTTCTATCTCAGGCCAGCTTAATCGTCGGCCAGCGTTGACAATTTGATTCTCTCAACAGGCCAGTAGAGTGAGTTTTGTAATGGCATCACCCACAACAGGTAGCTAGAGCTCAGGTACATAGCACCAGATGTTTCAAAATAAATTGGGATGCCTCCAAAACATTAATCCACTGGCCGCAGGGAAACTTGTTGGTTCTGTACAACGTCCAGTGGGGATTTCAGAGTTTTGTAAGGAAAGGCTTAATCCATTTCCCCTCCCAATCATACACAAGTCCTCTTCCTCTCTAGATCCCATTTTCCCATCCTCTCTTCCCTCTCCTTGATTTCCGCCTCCACCTCCACCTCTGCCTCCTTCTCATAAACTCCCACATCTCATTGTTATCTTCTATACTTCCTCTTTTACTTTTAAATTTACCCCCCCCCCCCCCGTCTCTGTCATTCCTGTTGCAATTGTAGATTCATAACTGATTGCAATGAAGGCATGACAACATCCAAAATCATTCTTACCTTAGGTAGTTTCCTTTTAAATTTTCAAGACTTTACACATTCCCAGAGACACATTTTGATATTCATCACCCTGCATTTTCTAAAATGTACTGCGGAAGAGGCAAGGGAGAGTGCTACCAGGTAAATAGTTTTGAGATCCTTGGATTTTATACCATTAAGACGCAGTCGTTTGGGGGAGATTAGGTACTGTATACGCGAAATATTTTGTGTTTTTTTTTTCACGAATTTCGCGAGTCAAGTGCTATTCCCTAAATTAAAGACACACAAAAATAATGACTCTGTTCCCGATAAGAATGTGACACACATTCAAATACATTTCTCTGTTCAGTACAGTACTCCACTACAGCGAATTTAACCACTCGTGAAATCGTTGGGAAGTCCCGATTCACGAAAATTTAGATTTGCTACATATATGGCGTATACAGTATCTAAACAAGTTGAGTCAATGAGCATAATTTTACTTCAGTACATTCTTCAGACTCTGATATTTTGACACGGGGCATCAATTGTCTTTAATAATTCAGCCAAATCACATGATTTTGTATGATTCCTGGCTTTAATATCTAAATGACTTCATGAGGTAATGTGGTGATGGGTCACCTTTAAAGGCCTTCTCTCACCCTAGCAATCATCAATACCACCCCTTCCCCTCTCTTAACATATATCCCTTTCCTTGCGCTACTCCCTATCATATACAGAATCCTCTTCCAACTATTCCCTAATAGTTCCCCCCCCCTCTCTTATTCACTGTAATTGCAACCCTCTCCTAGTACTAACCTCACACCCTTCCTCTTTTCCTACCAATCTCAAGTTCCACAATCATTCTTTTCTTGCCCACTTTCCTTCTCTTAACCCTATCCCTACCTGTGCTATCTTTCTTTCCTCTTTCCTTCCCATAACTTCATTTTCCCCTTCTATTTCTCAACTTCCAGTTCCCTTCTTCCATTCCCCTTTTCTGCTGCTTTTTCCTCCTTCATATCCACTCTCCTATCCCTGATACAATACCCCCATCCTCCTTATCCTAGTTTTCTTTACCCCATTCCCCTTCTCCCCATTCCTCCTCTCCCTTGCCCACCTCCATGTCAGCTCTGCTTTCTTACATACATCTATGCTCCTCCCCTACTTCTTCTTTATACTCCCAATTCCCTTTCCACTGTCTGCCTCATTTTCATTCCCCTTCATCATCATCATCATCATCATCATCATCATCATCATCATCATCATCATCATCATCACCATCATCATCATCATCATCATCACCATCATCACCATCATCACCATCATCATCATCATCATCATCATCACCATCATCACCATCACCATCGTTGACATCATCGTCATCAGCAACCACCATCACCATCATCATTCATTGTCATCGTTATCGTTGTGATCACCATTCATCACTCATCATTCATCATCATTCCTCTTTATCGGTCTATGCCAGACATAGAAACTTTGTTTCCATTGACAAATTTACATCATACCAGAATAACCATGACAATACAAACACATCTCACATCACAATTACACAAATCTCGATCAAAAGTACAATGGACACAAACAACACCCTACAAATCTGTTACACAATCATACACTTAATACACAATATCATTTCTCAAACTTCATATGGCCCAGATCAAGTCTTCCATTCTCTACCATCTCTGCCAACCAACATCCCCACAACCTCCTTCCTCCTTCTCAGTCCTCCACTCCCTCCCCTTTCTTCATCCCCTTTCACCACCCCACCTTCCACTTCCCCTTCCTCACCATCCTGACCCCTCCCTATCCTTTGCCTTTCCTTCTCCCTGTTTTGACTCTCCTCCCTCTCACCATTTCTGCTTTCCACCAAAACCCCACCCTTCCCTCTCCCCTTTCTACTTGTAATTTTGCCTCCCATCCCTCTCTTTCTAGCCCCCCCCCCCCCCTCAATCCTCCCCTTCCAATCTCAATTTCACTTTCCCTTCTCCTCAACCTGCATCTCTTCAATGTCTACAAACGATCCTTTGCCGCTTCTGGAAACTTCCCAACCAACTGACTGCTGCTCCCAAACTCTTTAAACCCATCTCCAATGACGGCCTGTATTCTTCCACTGCCCTGGTATAGATTGGACTTTCCTCAGGGCTGTAATTGGAGCAGCATGTTTATGCACCTTAATGATAATGACAAGAACAATGAAGGAGAAGAGAAGGAGGAAAAGGAACAAGAAACCACTGTACTGGTTTACCAACAGCTATGTAGAAAGTTCACAAAAAATATATACTTCTTTAAATTCATTCCAAGCATTATTTTGCACATAACAATCTCCTCTTCCCAAGATCGCATCATCACATGACCACAAAAGAACGTTGGCACATCAGCGCCGTGTTTGTTGCTGACTTGTTTTTGACTGTCTCTTCATGCATGCGTGCGGTCGAAATGTGGCTTCGACCAAACGTTTGGTTACAGACGACAGTAGAAGGGATGACGCATGAAATAGAAAGGTTGGGTTACTGCGGTAGCAAGCCATATTCTCCATATTCTCCATATATTTCATACCTATATTTTTTAACTTTCTTCCAAACATTACCTTCTGCTCCACTGAATGGCAAACAGTTGCAGTGGTTAAAAAAAGAAAAGAAAAAGAAGATTTTAAGCATGAAAGTGAATACTTCTATGTACTGTCTCTCACAAGCCATACAAAAGTCATATCTTAACTAATGTTTTTGTTCTTGACACGAAAGACAATTTTAAAAAGGCAATTGGTATCAAGAAATATATCTAAAAAAAGTTTGTAGAAGAAAATGAGCACTGAAACTTATTGTGAAGTCAAGATCAGAATCTTTACCCGAGGTGCTTTACTGACAAATATCATTATAGAACTTTAACAATTGTACTGTATGAGAGTATTATAAGGCTTTTTGAAGCAATTAACACAGTCAGTATAGAGGGCCTAATGTTTATTCTTTTTCAGCCTAAGAACAATGGTACACATATGATAAAGAATCCATACCCAAACCTGGAATCAAGGGATGAAAGGCAGTGCATTACCTGTTTAGACCAGAGAGTCTGCATTTGCTTTTACAAGACATCATCCGGCAATTCACATTGCTCAGGAGGGGTTTCAGACTTTCATCAAATGTTGTTTATAACCATGTTTCTGAAACCACATTTCTAAAGTGTTCAGTTGAGAGAGGGAAATGAGTCCCCTTGCTCACTGCTAACTGCAAGTAACATCCCATGTAACAAATTTTGCAGACTTCACAGCCTGTCAATCACCATGTAACAATTAATACCCTCACATGCAGGTGCGTATGCCTATATGGAGGCATCTTGATGATGAAGTCTTCACAACGTCAATCTAAGAGCCATCCCTCCAAGCACGTTTTACAGAGGTTGAACCATTTAGAATGCAAGCAGATACCATGTTAACCAAAAAAACACATCTAGACCACAACCAGACAATTAATGTGATGTAAATGTTGTAAGGGACGTTATTTGAGAGAGACTTGATTTTGATTTCCTTTGATGCTTTCAAAACCGACTAGACTCACATGGGAGATGTTTCTAATCTTGCTTACAGAATGAATTCTTTTGGCAATCTGAAAGTGCTTTCAACACTTAAAGGACCTGTTTACCTTTAGGAACAGTGATTTTCAAAATGTTCAAGATATCACATTTGATGTATATGTGTAGGTCTGTTGTATCACAAAACATCCTACCATATGAAATTTTTGCAATAACGCCTAAAATACATTGAAGGAGATATCAGTATTTTTCTCAATAAACCGTAAGTGTAGACGGTTTAGTCTGGAAAGATTTTTATTATAACAGTTGTTCACATTTTGTGTATTTAACAATACTTAACATCGATTATACGGATTCAAATTTTTACCGTGGGTGTTTCTATTCCTAACTCATATTTTAGAACTATTTTAAAATAGTAATGCTGGGTTTCTGTTTCATCTGCAAATGGTAAATTATGCCATGTTCATACTTTACCAGCACTTGAAGGTTAGGTAAGCATACCCTGTTAACTCTCATATGACTCCTGTCTATAAACTAGTCTGCTGAAACAGCATAATATTGTTGAACCATGAGCCATGAAGGGGTTAACATATTATTTTATGGAATCATCCAGTCTTCAGACCAGCAGTCACACACCATTCAGCACCAGTCTGAAGAGATATTCATCCACGGTGAATCTAATTACCTCAAGAACAACTCCATCATCTGACAATGGGAATTTCATAATCATATTTAATGACAATCATTTACAAGATAATTGTCGTTTGATATGAGTGCCTCATGGAAAATGAATAGAATTCTGAATCTTGATATTAACCCGTTGAGGACGGTTTGATTTTGCGACAACACACATTTCCCATAGACACCTACCTGAGTATACTCGGGACTCGTCCTCAACGGGTTAAAAGGAACAACAGTCTGGGTGGACCCGTGTCTGCTGCTGTGCTCGTAAATTGATTTTGTCAGATCTCAGAACAATTAAGTCATTTTCCCCCCTTTTTTTCCCCCCTACACTGGTCTTGGTGTACATGCATGGAGCCTGAGACTCATTGCATATAACACTGTTCAGTATGTATCAATTGAGGCAATGTCTGTTTGTCTGTCTGTCTGTCTGTCTATCTGTGTGTCTGTCTCTCCCTTTCTCTCTTCCTATCTCTCTCTCTCTCTCTTTCTCGCTCCTTGTCGATGGGGGAGCTTTTCTTGTGATCACGCCAAATGAAATTTATAACAACATTGATTATAAAATTACAGTAATAACAATGATAATAATAAAAATAGAATAAAAAAAGAAATGAAAAACATTCAATTCTCGTTGACGCAAAGAATAAATGATGAGTTGGTTTGAATTGAAAGAATGCACCCTGCCAAGCGTGCCACTCGGAGAACAAACCACAGAAAGAGTTATACGGGCCAAAAAATAAGGACACTTTTATACAGATTTCAAAATCCCCTTGCTTTTTTTTTAATATTTCATGTCTGAATATATTGAGTTTTTACCATCCTGCTTGCTAGATTTTGCTTAGCTCATTGGAATTGACTCTTATGTAGAGTGAAATTTCTTTTCCAACCATGTTTGCGCTCTGACTCCTTGCCATAGCTAGCAGACACAACTATGTATTATAGAGTGCTCTCTCAGAGCTGCTACCGTTCACCGAGCAACGCCCGGGACCTTCCAAGAAGCAATCAGCTAGATGATTATCCATGACATGCATCTCGATGGAAAAAATATGACTCCATAATTAGGGAGACTTTATATTTTATTCTCTACCCTGGACATAAAGAGATATTCAAGTTTCCTGGAAGCCCCCTGCACCTGTATCAGAGAGACTCAGCAGCTCTGCTCTCTACGTCCATGTCATGCCCAGACATCCCCAAACTGGCTGTCAAGTGTTAATGGGTAGCGTATACTCCTCTTGACCTACACGTATGTTCGGTGCCATATCCTTTGTGCAGTCCCCCTACAATTATACATTGCTATATCTGTGCAGGGCCATGTTGCATTTATATCGAGATCAGACATAATTAAATCAGAAAATCTGACATAAATAATAAAATCAAACATAAGTCTCAGAATGCTCAATTCTGATTGGTTGAAACCTCATTTATGACTTTGATTTCCTGACTTATGCTTGTTTGCATTTGTTTTTGTTTTTTTATTTTTTTTCACCCGTTGCTTCCGAGGTTACCATTGCTTCAAAACAGGTTCCTGTAGACAACGGCTTAATGCAACAGGGCTAAGGCGTCATTACTCTGACATATAAGGATCGACATATTCTTTTCTTTATTGGTGGTGTGCTTTTCCATGCTTTTTTTTTTCTTATTTTGTTTTCACATTTTAATTTCATATTCTTCATCTATATTTCGGGGGGGGGGGGGGGGGGTGGTCATTATCAAAGAAAAGGGATATCTGGTGCAATGACTTTATAGAAAGTAATAGCCATGCCGGCAAAGCACACAGGCACATGAAAGATTATGTTTAAAACCAAAGACAATTTTCATGTACAGCACATGGTCCATATGTATAGATACATATAGTATGCAACAAAACAGAAGCATCCGGTATGGGCAGAAACGGAGTGAGAAGAAATATGAGGAGAAAGAAAAATAAACAACACGGATGTGAGAAGAGCAACAGGTATGAGGCGAAAAATACGAGTCAGGAATGAGAATGTATCCCTTACACCCTACTGCTCACGCTCCGATAGCAACGAGTGATATTTACGGACAGGCGGTTTCGCGCGAGACGGCCACAAATCCTATGTCACCCGATACTGGGATACAGGGAAGAGAGAGCGCTGCGCGACAAAATTAGCACCTTTGTCGGTCGGCTTATGTCAGGTCGCACATTGTGGTATTCTCATTGGGATTTGTTTTGTTTTGTGTTGTTGTTTTTTTTTTCTTCACTATCCATTGCTCTACCTCTGTCTCTGTTTTCTCTGTCTGTTTGTCTGTGTGTCTGCTTCTCGAAATGTACAAAAAATGAGGGATGACCGAGCTGATAATGGTAAAGCGACCAAGTAAACTAGAATGCCATATAATTCTTTTTACCTTTTTTTTTTGTCACCCAGGACCATGCATTACATGGGTCTGTCTGTCTGTTTCTTGAAATGTGCAAAAAATGAGGGATGACCAGGCTGATAATGCTATGTAAAGCAATCAGGAAATCTAGAATGCCATAACTTTTTTTTTTTCCTGTTTGCCACCCAGAACCAAGCATGATGGGGCCGTTGAATCCCGCAGTGTAATCACTTGATTGTCAATGACAGTAAGTAGATTACTGCATGCTATTCATTTTACATACACGTACATAAGTTGTTTAACTGATATCAATATTGACATCAGGAAAATGAACAGACACCATGTTGACCAGGACACACATATGGATCACAAATCCTAAACAGTATGGCTGCCTATAAAAGCAAGAGTATATTTCATGCTTTCACAGAGCTAGAAACTTTCCTTTGTAAATTTACAGAACTCTCTAGATTATTATTTTGATTCAACCCGTTCCGTACGGAAACCTGGGAGGGCCCGCATATTAAGTCTATGGGCATTTCAGATTTCAGTATGGAATGGGCTAATTCTTCGTGTCATTGTGTTGTTGTTGTTTTTTTTTTTCACTATACCCACACTTTTATCAAGATGAAACTAAGAAAGGTGGAAAGTCAAAGTAAGTGCAAAGAAACATGAACTATTATTTCCAGCTGATGCACAGATGGCTATGTCTGAAGTTTTTTTCTGTGACAATTTGTGCATTTCTGATCTTAAAGATGTGAATATTTTGTAAACGAAAGCTGCGTTATTTAAGTATACAAGAGTGAGCGCTTCTCTTCAGTCATTACCCTATGCTTGTGGTGATTGCCCTGCGACAAATCAAATTGACATTCAGATCGACCTGTAAAGCGATATACCGCGCCGAGATCATTATCGGTGCGGTAGATTGATGTGGATACTTCCTCTCTGGCAACTCATCCCAAAATTTCGTGGCGTGGAGGAGGCGTGGGCAGGGGGATGATTGGAGATTTGGAGCAAAGATTTACTTAATACTTGATTACACGAAGTAATAGATACTCTGATCCCGTGCAAGATCGTGGTTAAGGTGTAACTCGGCATAGTGTTAATGTTGAACCTTGATTGAGGACATTATTAACACGAGGGGAACAGAATGGCAGGGGTTTCATCAAAATCAGACCTAAAATAGGAAAGTTTTTGAATGCTTGGATTCTATGCTACGTGTTTTCATACAACAGTGTTCTTTAGCAGCATCAAAATATCAATTTTTAAATTAGACAAATGATTATGTCATCACTGAGCAGGTCTCTGAATTGTACCCTTTGCACCCAAGTTTAGTTCATGGGCTCATTGACTTTACATGCAAGAGGTGCCAAGGTGCTAATCCTTTAAAGTTGCCTCATTTGCAGACGACTAGGAATGAATGATGGTAATTGACTCCAGCCAAAGTCAAACAAGTACAACTGAGGATGGAAGGTTAGAGGTAAACCTCACGGATGGAATCTAGTCATGACACAAAGGCGGCCAATCAAAGCTATCCAAATAGCTCTGATCATTTACACTTCAAATGAATCATGCCTTCCTCTACCTCATCATTTTTACCCATTGAGGGTGGGCTGATTTTGCTACAACATGCATTTCCCCACAGACACATGCCCGGGTGTACTTGGCACTCGTCCTCAACAGGTCTATGTCGACCACTCCAAGATCTTCAGCATAATGCCATTTTGCCGAGACACTGATGAACACCACAAAACTAGACATTTTCTTGAGCATGAATTTTTCACTAATTTTGTGCGGAGTCATGATTTCAGAGAGTAAAATGTATGAGATTATTTTTGTCTGCTCAATTAATAACATGAAATATATTTATTATTTCTTCATGGTTGGCAATTGTAAAAGTTTTCAAAAGGCTGTTGGCTCCAGTTTGCATGAATTTCGTGCTGTGAAGATATTGTTTTTGTACAGTAAATTCCATTGGTACTTTAGCCCCAGGGTGCTATGAATAATTCCATTGGATGAAATAAAGATACCATTAGTCAATCAATCATCATCATCATCATCATCATCATCATCATCATCATCATCATCATCATCATCATTGTCATCATCATGTAATTCATTACCTGACTCTTTTCCTTTTCACTACCCTTGCTATCAGTTTTTCATTTCTATTCATCTATTCTATTTTTTCCTCTCTCATTACTCAAGCTTGATTTTTCTTCTTTTTTTTTCCTTCTCTGTATACATCATGCAGTCATGGTGTTTACATTGCTTTTCAGTTGCCACAAACTTTGTGGCCCATGTACGACCAGGAATGCTAACCATGTAAAATACATTGTAGTATTCTCAGGGGCAAAAAAGGTGTATTTCTGGTGGGGAAACCCCCCCCCCCCCGTAATTTATTACCTTTTCCGCAATAGACATGTGTAATAATATCGCTTGTTGAAGAACAGCATTTTCCATGAGAGCTGCAGAATTTTTGGTCAAAAAAAGTATAAAGTATGAAACACTACTTTCCAAATTTCCACACATAAAATAATTCTAATACTACATAAATAATACACAGACACCAAGCCAGACCCGTACATGCACACACACACACACACACACACACACACACACACACACACACACACACACAAACACAGAAAATTTGTAAGTATACACACATTTGTCTGCATGACTTTATGTCTTAATGGTAGACAAAGTGATCGGCACTAATATTAGAGTGAGGGAACTCTTAATACCCTACTGGTACTTAAACAGGTGTTACAGCATGGACACTTGTCTCTCTTTTTTTTTTATTTCTATTTCTCTGGAAATTGGGTTAGATTGGTTTCATGAAGGTCATATCCATTAACTTCTGAATCTGAAAGCCAGACATCGACTGCATGAGGCATATCGAATGACCTCTTCCTGAGATTATTTCATTTTTTCTTTCTCCATTTAATACCTTATGGTACGTGATGAGTTACCTAGGGATGAAGAAGTTGAGGATCTATATATATATTTGGCCTGGTGCTTGTGCCGGGAGATGGCCTAGATTTGCCCGAGAGCCCTTTGTTCACGTTTTTTTTTCCCCTGCCGCTGGGGTCAATTGTCACGGAAACCAAGGCATCGCTTGATTGCAGGGACAATGGCATCCGGGCACACAGGGTTTAAAGGAGCACGTCGAATTCACGGGGATAGAAGTGTCAGGCCTTAATAGATTTTATGGAAGAGAATCAATCAATAATAAAGACCACACATCTTTCCCAACATGTCATCAGTTGTATTACATTAATATACATCTATAGAATCTCAGTGCAAGTCAAAAGTGGCAAACACTCCGAATACACATTTGTATATGAAATGTGACATTTGTATACAGCATCCAGAAAATCTTGTTTCATCTGGTGAGTACACTTCCATCTACCACCTTACCCCTCTCTCTCTCTCTCTCTCTCTCTCTCTCTCTCTCCTTCTCTGTCTGTCTCTCCCTCTCTTTGCTTGTTTCTCTTCACATGCAATCACTTCTATTTCTTTTTCATCCTCTTTTATTCAAATCTCTTTCAGTTTGAAATTCTGCTATCACTGTGAGAATGGTGACACAATTCATTGAATGTGAATGGGAGCAATTTTTGATGTTAATATCCCCTTATTATTTCAAAGTCGATCATTAATACATCAAATGATATTGTTGATAATGCATTTTACCAATATACTTCATTATCACTGGTGCCTCATTATGTGACATATAATAGATCTATTAGTTTTAGACATTTCCTGCATCAAGGCCTATTTCATGCCAGGATTTGAGCGCAAGAAGGTTCCTAGTCGACATTTGCAACGTCACACACCAATTTGTCACTCTACAATGAACCCTGGAGGGACATTTCCAGGTCTGTCGGCAAATTTCACACTTCGTCATCACTGGAAAAAAAAAAAAGGGTAGAGGGCTGGATGAACCCAGAACGCAGAAATCGATGACCACACAGACACGCTGGTGAGAAATTTTGCTAGAAATCACAAAGTCTACCTTGAACGCTGGCCAAAAATTTGTCAACAGGATGTGAGCATATTTACACTTAATACCAAAAACAAGAGAGAGAGAAAAAAAAAAAAGAGATGAAGATGTCATGCAGAGTTCCTCATAATTCTACATGTTTTACTTCAAGCTTCTCTACAAGTTTAACTTTTTTAATATGTGCCATGGTGGAAACCCTCTATGTGCCACGTTTTTCTGAGACACCAACGTAGTCATGCTTTGAGAACACCTTCTATTTTTCAAATCCATGTAACTTCTATATATTTTTGTTAAGCTGGACATATAGTGAGCAAAGTTGTAGAGAAAAAGCCAAGCTTTGTTTTGATGAAATTGTATGACAAATCGATGATTGTTCTTCTTTGAAATGACCAGTAGCTACATTACTGTATGAAAGGCATGACTTTTGCACACAAAACAGTACCAGAAACTTAGAATTTACACGCAAATAGATCAGGGAACACCGCTAGATAGTCAATCACCACATAAAATGCAAGCTATATGCGAGACAAACAGAAGCACGAGAAAAGCTTTCATTGTACTGGGACATTTGGCGATTTATCGATCGGTTTGGGCGGATTTGTGGGTTTGAGCAGAATATGCAAAGTTGGCACGCTGTAAAATGAGCTGGATGTGCAAACATGGCACATAAAGAGTTAAAGGTATGAAATAGATGTGATTAAGATGGAGCTGAAGGCTTCCAACTTGTTTTGTAAGATTATGAGAAACCTCTTCAAATGAAATATGAAAGAGCATACAATTTTGAGAGGAGTTCAAAGTTTACTTGATGAAAACTGGTTTTGACACAGCTGAGTTATCTACATCAAGGGAATCCTAATAAATGTTTTGTTTTACTTTGTTTGTGGATATCTCTGCCATTTCAAAACCAATTTTCATCAAAATGTAAAAGACTTTGAATTCCTTTTAGAATAAAGATGAATAATATACAGGAATTACTGCTACCAAATGCAGGGATTTCTTTTTTGTTTCAAAATCATTCACTTAACACAAAAAGAAGATTATTCTCAATACAAAGGCTGAAAAGAAGTAATTGCTTTGAAAGTAATGTCCTGTAAATGAATTTAATCATTTTTTTCCTTCTAGTCAGAATTACCTGTTTACTATTCAATTACACTTTTTTTTTTCATCTCATTTTATAAAATTAAACTTGCAAGTGGTGGGAAGTGTTCTCATAAGATAATAAGATACAGAGTTGTGATAATGTCTAATATAAAAATGAATCCATCGGCAATGGCACCTCAATAAACTCATCATTTAAAGGAACTAGGCATGCCATACGGCACCCTGGTATAAGTCTTTAGGGAACAATCGAAACGTTGGCATCAGAGGGTTGAAATGCTTGATAAAGATCCGTGGTTCATTAAAATAATCTTACTCCGGCCGTCTATTTGAACACATAGCCAAATCACAGAGGCCTGGAAGCGTGCGAAGTGATGACATTTTTAATTGATTCTGAAAATTAATTAAGATAAAACAGAGCAACACAGATTTTGAGGCAGCAGAGATACCAGAGTGCTATCTAGAAGCAGAAAGATACATCATACATATTCACACCACAGGGCAGCACGGCATATCACAGGCCCCAGATTGCGATGGCATGAATCGTCAGCCTTGAGATAGATGCTGGCAAATGGGAAACGCATACCTATGCAGTCTTGCCAAACTCGATAAGTTTGATTAATGTGCTCTACCGGCACCTAGGAGGGCTAATTTTAGCCCAATTACATCTCTCAACGAGAATATCGAATGAACTGAGTCTAAATTACTTGGGAAAACAATATTTGGGTTGCTGCCATGCCCCGGGAAAGGGGGGAAAAAGGGAAAGAAAATTAAAATCCTGCTCATCTGAAAAGGTCACACAGTATTCCCCGCTTTTCAATGAGGAAAGAGAGCCCTCAATATGAATCTCGAGGAGACGTACATTTTTTGGCGGACCAATATGGCCGGCATGTTACAAGAAATTTCACAGGGATGGAAAAAATAAAATTGGGGCAGGGAAATCCGCAATACATCAAAAATACTCAGAGCTGTCAACTTTTGAGCACCATGAAGAATTATGAGTTGTAAAACAAAAACAAAACAAAACAAAACAGAAATAAAAAACAAGCAAAAAAATCATAATTCGTCGGCTGAGAATGAGTAAGGCGTTAAGTTGCCACTAAACCCATGGTGTTTGAGGTAACTTAATGCCTGTCTCATTCTTAGCCGATGATTTGTACTAAAAATCACATTTTACTAGAAACGAAAAAAAAAACCCAACATATTACAGTATGCTAAATCAAGTCTCAGAAAAGGAAACTTTTTTTTTTATTTCAACAGATAACTTATATTCTATGGTAAAAATCATACTAGTTGAAAGCCCTTTATATAGTTTGAAGTGAGGAAGAAAAGAAAGAAATAAGACAACAAAGAGAAAACTTAAAAATTGTAAACAAGATGATTAAATGGAAACAAAACAGAAGGAAGAAAAAGAGATGTTAAGTGATAAGTGGAAAAAATGATAAGTGGAAACGATGTATATAAATCAAATCAAAAGTAGAGCAAAAAATAGATGATTGATGTGCAACACTAAATGATAAGCAAATACCCAGACTGTCCCTTTAATGCTGAAGGCAATCAGTGACTGGAACATCAAATCAAATTCACTTGACGTGTACAATATCAAGCTGCTGCACAGCTACAGAAGCCGCTGAAACTGGGGCAGACACACTTTGAATTAATCTCACAGCAAAGATCAACTAGCAAGATCAGCCGTGCTGTCAGGAGTAGATGTGAACAAATTCATTCTGTGCACAACAATACACATGCAGACACACAAAAAAGTATGCACACACACAGTGCACACACAATCAATCTCTATCTCTTTCTTTCTCTATTTTTCTTTATCGCTATCACATACACATACACACACAGCCACACAAAGGGTATGCACACACACAAAGAAACATTTGTTTTTTTCTCTCTTGTTTTTTCTACCACACACACACACACACACACACACAGGCACAAGTATACACTCACTCAAAGACACACACAATCTCTTATATCCCTCTCTCTCTCTCTCTCTCTCTCTCTCCATCTATTCTGTATTTTCCTCTGTCACACACACACACACACACACACGCTACACAAACAGGTACAGAAAGTATGCATAAACACAAAGACACACACACACACAAGCCCTCCCTTACTCTCTTTCTCTCTCTGTCACTCAGGAAAAATAAATACTCCAGCATTTTAATTTCTCTGCTCAACCATTCCATGGATATGTTTGCATACATATCACAGGCATGGGGGTCAGCTTCTCTTCTTTTCTTTTCTTTTTTCTTGATGGGAAGGGGGTAGGGGGAGTGGAAGAGAAGGGAAATTTGATCCACATGGTCATTTCCCCTTCCCAACAACAAGAGTGGACGAGTGCTCGAGCCCTAATAAAGGAGTACAGCCCACACTTGAGAAGGCACTGAGAAATGACAGCAAAGTTATTTACATACCAATTGTGAAGCTGACAGTTAGAATGACCTATATTTTAATGCAGTGCAAAGCACACAGAATTGAAGTCCACATACACTGTACATGTACATGGACAAATAGATTTAATCCTTTACCATGTATGACTTGATGTCTCGCTCTCTGTTAGTCTTGCATCTTCTCGACCTATTTCTCTTTTTCCCCCTCTCGCTCTCTCTAACAAATTAGACAAATAATTTTAAAACCCTTACCTTCAGCTGCTCTTTTCACATTTTGATACAGTAGGCTTACATCTCTCCCAAACATATTACTCTTATATCTACATTGATTGCTATAACTGATTATCCTCCCAAAGTCCTATTTGGTGTGATTCACATAGAGGCAAATTAGCAGGATACAAATCTCCAGATATGCATTGCGATCAAAATGTAAAGATTTTTGCCCGTGTGAACACAAAAATCCCACTGATTATCACGATCAGAATCAAGATGCAAATCCCAAGAAATCTTGTGCCTATTTCTGAATTGTCACTATAATTTGCTCCGCATTGACCATGTGAATGCTGAAGCAAATAATCCCAAGATGTGTATGTATCCCATCATTCAAGGTACACATCACAACAGCACGCACAGCACATTATCTACTGTATTAATTCACCATAGGCTACCGTTGTTAGTGAATACTACACAGCATTTTGTCTTATCTATTGCGCAGGCGCTTGCTGAGTGCTCAACAGCTTGCTACTGTAGTGAGTGCACAAACTCTTGCTGCAATTCCCAAATGTGCGTCATGCTACATAAGGAATTGCGAGACTTTCCTTTTTCAGTGCAGAGTTGACTACAAAGTCTAGTAGAGTTATGAAACTTTTCTCTTGAAGTTTATACCTTCTCTAGATAATAATCATAGATAATGATAATTACATTGGATAGCTCTAATTCATGGAATACAAGGGAATATTGCACTCATTAGGGCAAATATTCCCTGGGTATCCCATTCATCAACATCCAATATAATGTAATTATCTTTCCCTCTTTAAAGGGGCATAGTCCCGGTAGTATAGATGGTGCTGTTCATGATACTGCCGATCACCGTTAGCATTGATACGAAGGTTACGGAAGTTTAGCTGTCATCAAGAGTAAAGTGCATAGGTGTCGCTAAGTAACGTTGCCTTTGTTGTCTTCTTTGCGCATCGCGCAGTCTGTAGTAATGCCAGGGTGCGTGCATATGTGCTTGTTATTATGACATCACAAAAGAAGTTTGCTTAAGCTGTCATCCCCCTCAGCCGAATCATGAGCCGAACTGTGATCGGACCACTGACTACAGTGAATCGGACTTCTTCGGACTCGGGAAAGTGGGCCAAAGCGTAAGCGCCAAAGAGAAGTTGATAGCGTAGGTCTCTATAGGAAACTTGTGCCATGCGCCCGCATACACATTTGACTAAAACACCGGGACCATGCACCTTTAAGCTCACACCCCTCTCTATCTGCCTCGATCTATTACTCTCATTTTAGCTGTCCATTTATCTCTCTCTCTCTTCATCTCTCTCCCCCTCATCTATAGCTATCCCATTAAATCTGTCTTATCTACATTTCTATATCTCTATCTTGTTTCTCTTTGCATCTATACATCTGTCCATCTCACTTTTTTCTTCTTTTCATCTTTTACTTTCTTGTCCAATTTAGCTGTCATGATCTAAACCACTGAATTCTCTTTTGAAATTGGTTTTTGAAATTGATTTTCTAAACTTCTATCTCCCCCTTTAATTCATGTTTTCTCTTCTCCTGTCTCTTTCTTTTTTTTTGTCTATTTCTAATCATCTCTCCCATGTGCTGTATGTCTTCTCTTTTTCTTCCTTCCTTGTTTAATTTTGCTGTTCATAATGAAACCCCAATTACTTTTATACGTTCTGTCTTGGTATATGTCTGGTTTTTCTTTTCTCTGTTTCTAATTATTTTCATCTCTCTTCAAGTTGTCCTCTCCCTCCCCCCCCCCCTTTCTTATTTGCTCTGAAACCCCTATCACTTTCTTAAGTTCTGTCTCGGCATATGTCTGGTTTTTCTTTTTCTCTGCTTCAAACTCTTTTCATCTCTCTTCGTCTTGTCCACTCTCCCATGCTCCCCTTCCCCCTCTGATCTCAATCTCTCTATCTCTCTCTTTATATGTTTTCTCTTACTATTTTTTTTCTTCTCCCTATCCATGTCCTCTCAAGACTTGCCACCTTACCTCAGGGGAGGCACAAATCTCCTTGACGAGTCCTGACGTAGCAGCATGTTGACCTGTACGCCTTTATCCCGGTTATTTGCGGCGACGCTGCCTTGTTGTTCCTTAGTCTCCTTCCCGGACCCGCCATCCGTCCCAGCCTCTGGAGTTTTGGATGAGGTAGCCATGGCAACAATGGGATGTGTTCCACTGGAGCTATTATGATGTCACTGTCTCTAATGTGTTGCAACCTGTAAAGAAGAAGAGAAATATATGCATACTTACATAACATGGCATATCGATGATAAGATGAGGTGATGCTCAGATTATGATTTTGAGTACAAAATGGGACAAAAGGCTACAGAAAGAAAAAAATACATAAAGCATGCTGGGATACTTTGTCAGGATGTCCATGGTAGCATATTAGAGATCATGAGGATTAGATATTCTTGCTTTATTGAGAAAAGTTTAAAGCTGTATGCCCTAAATCGCTAATACAAAATTCAGCACACCCTGGGATGGAACAATCAACGAATTATTAACAAATTGAATAATGATTTGAGGATAAGAAATTAATTTCATCTTAAGAAACACCAGCATTCACTGACAGGATTCATAACAGAAATACACAGATTCACATCTCATTAAATGCCCCCCTTTTTTTTAACTTGACTAGGTACTGTGCATGTGTTATCTAATGCCACAAAGATCTGGTTCAATGTATGCTGCTATCAATCCACATACCCCCTGCCAGTAAAGTGCATACATTTTCCCCGTCTTTGCTTTCCTCTGAATGTCTTTTTTTTTGCTCTATCTCTCTCTTTCTCTATCTCATAGACAGCCATTCTCTATTCTTCTTACCGAGGTAGCTCTAGTGAGAAACTTAGGTGCCGTCCCTGCTTGGCAGTCACAAGTAAATCTCTTAAGACTTCCAACTTTGGACGTATCCCAGCGGCATTACTAGCCTTTAGAATTCACCGAGATGAAAGGGCAATAACTAAGGCACAACAGAAAAACTGTGTTAGGGAGATATCTTCGTCGCGACGATATGAGACAAAAGATCGTCGCCAATCGTCCCCGACGATCCAAATTTTGGGCCTCATGTGCTCATTACTGCGCTCTTTTTGGCTCATTATAAATATCAACAAAAGATGGTTCCGACGAGTCGGAACGAAGTCGTCTCTTTTCGTCGCGACTAATCAATTAAGGAGGTCTTTTGTCGATCGGCGAAGCGTTTCAGTGATTGTTCAAACGTTACACATCGTCCCCGACGACTGCGTATTCAACTTGACTAACCGTTTTGTAAAGGTTTTGGTGATGGTTTCGCGTCGCTCATCGTCCCGACGATTGACCATTGAATTTAAATCACCGTTCCGTGGCGAGTTTGTTAATCCATAATTGTTCAAACGTCGCACTTATCGTCCCGACGATTGTCCATTCAACTTGAATCACTGGTCAGAGACGCGTTTAGTAATTGTTAAAGCGTCGCGCATCGTCTCTAGGCTTGCCCATTGAACTTAAATCACCGTTTGGTATGAGTTTGAAACGTCGCACATCGTCCCGACGATTGCTCATTCAATAATAGAAAGTGCTCGATGCTGAGGTGTTTATTTTTTCTACATCGCGAGTGGTCCCGACGATTGCCAATTGAATTGAAATTGTCGTTCAATGATTGCCACCAGGGTAATTCATCTTCTATGAAGCCTTGCTCTCATGTTTGCCATACTTGTCTGTAAACAATACAAAAACATCGTAACGAGATCCGATGGCTGTCAGACTCCCGAAATTCTTGAATGAATCATGAAAAAAAAAAAGTGATGAACGTACATTATTATCTTTCCACAAATCCAGAGCTTGAAAGAAAACATCCGGCATTTATTTTATCATCGTACGGAGTTCAATATCATTGTTATTCATTTCCGAACGTCAAAGCCAATTTCCGACACTTATATTAACATCTTTCAGAGCTGAATGTTATTGCTATTTACTTTCGAACGCATAAGCAAATACCCGGCATTTATTTTATCATCGTACGGAGTTGTATATCATTAGTAGTCATTTCCGAACGTCAAAGCAAACATGCGATATTTATTTAATCACCGTACGGAGTCAAATATTACTGTTATTCATTTCCGAACGCAAAATCGAATTTCTGACATTAATTTTAGCACCGTACGGAGCTGAATCTTACCGTTATTCAAATCGAAAAGTATAAGCATCCTTGGTATAAGCAAACATCCGACATTTATTTTAGTACCGTACGGAGTCGAATATTACCGTTATTCATTTCCAAAAATAAAAATAGCATCTGACATTTATTTTAGCATCTTATACGGAGTCGACTGTTACCGCTGTCCATTTCCAAAAGTAAAGGCAAACATCCGACTTTTTTTGGTGGCCCGACGTGCGTTTTTGGTGGCCCCGGTCCACCGAGCCACCGTTAGTGTCGAGCCCTGGTGTACACCTCACTAACCTCAGCTTGTTCGGGAAACTTATACTGCCATACGAGGGGAGATGCTTTCATCTCTTCTAGAGAGCTTCCCTATGAGCGAATGAAAATCTTTGTTTGGCATTTTCATTTCTATACTCCATAATCATTCGTTGTTTCCAAACATTTTCATGATGTCGGTATTTCAATATCATAATATTTTTCTTAATGTATTCCATTTTCATTCCTTGACCAAAGTCAGTATGTCCGCCACAAGTACGGTAATCGCTACGTTTCGCGCAGTGCAATATGTGCCGAAGTGCGAAACATGTGGTTATCAAGTTCAATGAAACGCACCGTCCATGCGTGCTTCTTGTTTGGTTTCGTAGTAGCTCCATGGTTACGGCAAAGACAATAAACGGAGGAGGCACTCCGTATATTTTTTTTTTTTTTTCGTTTACAGTAAACAGTTTACATTCGATACAAATAAATTAATAGTCACGTCTTTTACTGTTTGATGATCGCCAAGTCGGGAAGAAGTATCTAGAGGAACTTCTCAGTTGATATGTCCGTGATGTTCATTCTAATTTTCACACGCAGTGGTACGCAGATTTTATGAGTGTGAGATCGAAAGAAGTTTCAATATATGTTGCCATGATATTATGTAGGCCTACTGTTGTGTAATTGGGTAGGTATAGCTCTTACACTATAAACTTCAGCTTGTTGCAGCGGCGTCTAGGAAAGCGATATTTTCTTCGGCATTCGGGACCTTTTTTATATCATCATTATTTTTTTGACACGTGATTTGATTGTAAGTATGAAGCGACGAATAACCCCTTTGTTTTGTTTTAGTGTTAACATTAATGTGTAATACACCAATACTGTTCAACGTGTGGTTTTTTTTTTTACTGTTAAAGAAGCCAAGATAAGGCGACATTTTAATAGAATTATGCCGTTCGGTCGGTTTACAGACTGCTTATAACCTGAAATAGTTGCAGTGCGCGCATTTTTTTTTTTTTTTTTTTGGGGGGGGCACCTGTTTTCGCAGAAATTTACACTAGAAAGGTTGTCAGTTTTTTTTTTCTTCTGCCATTATTTCCTCTGATATGATTTGTCGTGGCCATTAAGTTAGTTTCAACCTAAAAGATACGTGTCACGTAGGTCTATTGGTTGCCAGCACGCATTTATCTGACTTGTTGTGCGGTTAAGTCTGTTGTTGTTGTTGTTGTTGATGTTGTTGTTGTTGTTGTTGTTGTTGTTGTTATTGTTGTTGTTGTTGTTTTTTATCATTCATGGGAGGGGGCAAACAAGAGTGAGAAATGAGGGAGAGGTGAAATCAGAACAAGGAAACATCTGTTCATTTAGCTGTCACTTATGCCAGCAGTAGTAATTTTCATCACCATTGCTATTCAGATCAGTTTTATAGTCATATCCTATAACATTCAATACACGACTATCATCATCATGACATGAGAGAGAGAGAGAGGAAAAAACCGTCACCCGTTCAAGGGCGTATACAAAGCAAACGAATCGCAAAGTAGA
Source organism: Diadema setosum (assembly GCF_964275005.1). Lineage (NCBI taxonomy): Eukaryota > Metazoa > Echinodermata > Echinoidea > Diadematoida > Diadematidae > Diadema > Diadema setosum. The sequence continues at coordinate 26,296,927 of NC_092696.1, forward strand.
TCAACGGGGGGGGGGGGGGGGGGGGGGGGGGGGGCGTTTCATCAACGAGTTCGTCGGAGGTTTTCACCGACAAATTTGCCATCAGCCAATCAGACGCAAGGATTTCAGTAGCTTTTAACAGTTGTCAGTGTAAATCACTGACAAAAAATTTCATGAAACGGTCCCCAGGAAGGTGGATTCATGGTACAATATTCCGTATGGCATACCAGCAATACAAACAGACACGTTACTGCAAAATAAATGATAGAACACAGCAAGCGAGCAGGATAGAATCAAACCTCCTTTTGTAGGAAAGTCCAACAAAAGTCTTACAACATACCTGTAATAGGGGGTTCACACGTACACAAATTAGCATGTTACAGAACTCAATTTTTGTTACCCTTTAGCAAACTCCAGTCTTTTGCACATGTGGACACACACACACACACACACACACACACACACGCACACACACACACACACACACACACACACGCACACACAACAGAAAATTAGTGCGAACCAGTAGCGCGATGCATAACCTCAGAAATCTTGCTGATATTTCTGAATGAGCGCGGTATTTGCCCCGGCAGTATACACTTGAACGGTCGGGTTTAGAAACTTGATTGAGTTCTTTTATTCTCATCATTAACAACAGCGTGCTCTCCACACCACTGTGAGGCACAAGAACAATAGTTTCATCGATTGGCAATTAGCGGGTTATTTTCTGTACGTGTGAACGGTTGCAAAAAAACCCTCAACTTTCCGAGGGTGGCTGGAGCGTCTGAACCAAAAAGTGTACAATCCTCGCGTGTACGCTCTTTTGTCAGAGAAGTTGAAAAAAAAAAAACCTCGAGTATTGGAGCATGTTCAGTAACGCGCTATTTTGCACATCGTGAAGGCGGGTATTGATATATCAGACTCAGCATGGGGGGGGGGGGGGAGGGGCTGATGAAATCTAGCATTAAAAGAATGAACTACACTGACATACTAAAAATGATAAAACTGGACATGAAGTTCATGACCTCTATCCGAGTGCCTCGGACACGGGAAGTACTATGCATGTATCTACAAGCTACATTAAAGTAAAGCATAATGATATAATCATAAACGCTGCGATTCGAAGTGTTCTTCTGTTTTGCTTTCAGCAATAACCAAAACTGTATTTTTACGCTCGATTCACAGTGGAGCACTAAATAAATCGAGTGTATAATATCAATACTAACTCTTTAAGAAGCAGGCCTGTGATTTCTCTATTTAGTCTGTTGAAGTATCTCATTGATGTGATTTTTTTTTTCAGTCAATTGTGCTCCCCTGACTAAGCTATCAAGAGTATAGCTTTTGTGTTCGGAAACTGGATTTACGCAAAGCATACATTCACCATGTATAGTACAATGCTCCAATATTGATGAAAGCGGTTTCGTGTGTGATACGTATTCCTCTTTCGGGTGAGTGTGCAGTGAAATCCGGTCATTTTGTTTTATTTTCAACTGCATCTCCTTATTTTGTAACTGTGGATGAGACTTTATTTCATTTTCTAAATCATGCAGGATGAGCCGTACGTTTATTTTTCGGCATAAATAGATAATTCGCCTTTTTGAATGACGAACCTTCGTGTAATTTTTGGATTAACAGATTAACAGCTGCACTGGGATGTCTTCTAAATTATATTTTGAGGCCACTGATATCAAGATGATCATGCGTAGGCGTATATAACTCTCTACACTTTAATGTACATGAAGTTGATCAATTAAGAAAAAATAGCATATTTATTTACTTTTGCTTACAATCCAGCACATTACAACGCATCGCACATCAACCTGCCAATGCCCAATAATCTTGGTAACAGCTCATTATTCCGAAGGTTCGTTATTCACAAGACTCTTTAGTCCGAAGATTCGTTTTTCCGAAGCTTCGTTATTCCGAATTTCATTTTCAATCTAACGAATCTCCGGAATAACGAACCGTCGGAATAACGCAATGTTCGGATTAACGAACCCTTTTTCATTTTCGGATTAACGAACCTCGGTATAGGAAATTTGTGCGTTTCAGATTAATGACCCTTCGGAATAGCGAACCTGGGAATAACGAACAGCACCAATAATCTTATAAAGAGAAAGGATGCCCGATATATACATTAAAGATATTGAGGTATAATTAAGATACAGCATTATGTACATAATAGCAACAACAACAACAACAACAAGATTAGGATTGAGTAAGCAGACAAGTTTTCAACAATGATTTGAACATATCAACACTTTCAGCTATACGAATATAGAGAGGGAGTTTATTCCAAAGGGGTGGGGAAATACAGAAAAGGTCCTATATCACCATAGCGGGTATGTGCGGGACCACGTGATAATTGGAGAGAAGAGAGAGAACAGGCTGAAGTGGAGGAGCGGAAGGGAGGTAAGATTAATCCATAATATTTATCTTTTAAGCAATAAGGATGATTTTAAAGGTGATACGTTGATGTATGGGGAGCCAGTGGAGGGATTGGATAACTGGAGTAATTTGGTCAGATGTTTTTGTCAGGGTTACAAGCCTTGCAGCTGTATTTTGAATTTTGAATTTGGTGCAATACTCGAAGCAGGGAGACCAACAAGAAGAAAATTGCAGTAGTCAAGATGAGAAGTAACAAATGCGTGAATTAGACGTTCGGTGGAAGACTGCTCCGATAACTTACGGATATTAATAATGTATTTTTACAAATACCCCTGAAGCAGGTCAGAACGACATGAGTTCTTAATGTGTGTGTTATTTCATTTGTTCGTTTGTTGTTGTTTTTTAAAGTTTAGATGCTTATCTACCATAACTCCTAGATCTCTGACGGACTGGGACATAAATTTTTGTGAGAAAACTAGCCCGCCTGACAATTCTGATTTATCAGAATTCAATTTCAAATGATTATCGCGAGACCATCGCTTAATATCATCAACACAACTATGAAGTTTGCAGAGCTCTTCGACGTTGGGTATTTGGTAGTATGATTATGTAAATTTGTATATCGTAAGATATCTTCACGATCTTTCACAAATATTTCTTAAAATAATGATCAATATTGGATGCCCGCGTTCTACAGCTGATCTAAATTACAGCGAATTATGTGTCCTGTCAATTGGAAACCTTCACAATACCGCAATTTAACCGTCAAACGCAATAGAAATGCCACAACCTAAGGATTTGAATCCTCGTTCATCATTATGGTTTCTATTAATGAAAAAGAAGGGACAGAACGAAATGAGATTAAGACTTTTATGTTAGTGAAATTGATCACTCTCAGCTGCATATATTTTAAAGGAAAATTAATGATTTCGGACATGTGTTAAAAGCATCGTCGACAGCGCGATGCTGCTCCATTTGGCATGTTTGGTAAAGCCTATTATATCCCCTACTCCATTTCCCCTTTCTTTATGAATTTTGGGGATCACATAAGGGTACGCGCTCTTTTGAAATGAGTCAAGTCTTAGTTAGGCATATAATCCTACCTTTACAGTGATCACACTAAAGAACCCGATTCCACATCATTCTATCTAATCAGAGAATCGAAAAAGAAAGCTTTTCTAATTGATGTTTGTTGATAGACCAAATCAGTGTATCCGTCCCGTGATTGCCTATCAGTGACGTAACAGCGCGAATACTATGCCCACACAACTGCTTGTGTTATCATAGGCCTAATCAGTTCCACTAAGAAGCTGTTCGTGATGTGTGGTGTTTGCACCAAAATTAGTATGTAAAATTCATACAAATTTTACACTATTAAAATGGCTTACATGATTTCTTAGCTAGTTGGCAAGAGGGATACCCCAACTCACAAGCGAGCGCACCCTCTGCGAGCTGTGTCTAAAACGAGTCTCGTTGTGTGTGTTGTTGAATCAGCGTGTCTTATTCGATTCTTCTTGTATTGTTCCGCCAGGATGGTGTCTTTCAAGACAGCTGGACACTGCTTTCATTGTTCCTGGGAAAGGGTCATCTTTCTTTTGACGGTCAAGCCTTTCATTATTATCGTGGTGAACTTCACTAATCGTCCCCACGCTAACGTACAAAGGAAGGAAATGCTTTTATTATGTATCAATGCACGCGTAATACCATCAGTATAGGCCTATAAAACGAAAGTTTGACTCTATGTCCCGAACTGTAGGCCCTGTAATAGCAACTATACATGAAGTCAAGTATGGAAACGATGGATTCCCACTGCCAATCAAATCTCTCTCGACAAGGACGCGATCGGAATCGATCTGGATGTGATCGATCTACCTTGATCGACATTGGTTTTGGCTTCCTCCTATACACGATATTTTTTTAACACTCTGTCGGACTATAGATCATAACATGCAGATTTGATCGGCAGTGGAACCCAGCCCTAAGGCGGATTCTTGTTCGAAAAGTAATAGCAGAAAATATCCTACACGAAATTCAGCATTGCATATACCGAAAGACAGATAGAGAGGAAAACATGGAGAAAGTAGTTCCAATCTAGGATTGAATGGGTGGTATATATAATAACTGAATGCCATAAAAACATAGATAAATAAATAAAGAAATACAGCTCCAAAGTTATTCGCTTTGCGACGACAGCCACGTACACAATCTGAAAGTGAAGTTGGCTGTATGATTACATATTGCGCATAATGTCCGTTGGTCTGTCGAGGCGGTTGCTCAACCAAAACACGTATCATTACACTCTTAAAAAGAAAAAGGTAAAACAGCGTTTTAAAAGGGGCGAGGAGCGACAGCGTTTTCAAAATGTTGTATTCACCCTTTTTCTAGCTGTATCTAGCACATCTAACGTTGGATTCAGCTGGATAGATAGGGTGAATGCAACATTACCTTAAAAACGTTGTCACTCCTCAGCCCTTTTAAATGTTGATTTACCCTTTTCTTTTTAAGAGTGTAGGAGGCTAATTTCAATTTCAGATCGAACAGATATAGTCACGAGTTGTTTTGATCGATGTCATGCAATTTGCCGTAATTCGCGATAACGAGTTCGGTTCAAATTTACGAAGGTGATCGGAAATTCTATATTTAGCGTTCTCGTCATTTTGGTGCAAGTTGGTACTTGTTTAATTTGATAAGTCCCCATGGGTATGAAAATAGGCCCTACACTAGCTGCGCCTGATTCTCTTTATTCGAGACAGTGTGTATATTGGTATTGTGCCATCATCACACTTGTGCTTGTTTTGTTCAAAACAAACTGTCTTTTTCTCCATCCTTTACACGTTACTTTCAATACGTAGTAGTTCAAAGGATGTTTTGATATACAGGAAGGTAAACGAGTAATTGCTGTTCGATCACCGCGATCCCCTGACTTTCAGCTAGAGCCGCGTTGGCCAGCACGCAATGCTAAATCCCTCTAACCAAAGATTCTACGGAACAGTATTACCCAGTGATGAAAAAAAAATCCAACAAATCTTTATTTCCCGTTTTTTTGTTGTTGTTTTTTCTGTCTCAAACACTGTCATTTCTTGTTGTAAAGTTATCTTTCGACATTATTGCAATAGTCGGGTAACGGGAAAACAAAACGTAAGGATTTTGTGTTTGATTCCGCACATATTCTCTTTATTTTACATATGTAGAGAAAGAAAGAAAGAAAGAAAGAAAGAAAGGAAGAAAGACAGACAGACAGACAGAAAGAAAGAAAGAAAGAAAGAAAGAAAATGATCCCATGCTCGTCTAAAGAAGTTTAAGCTTTTCACGCTGCAACCTACTAGGTGACGTCTATTCGGTGTGGCGCTCTCTCACAATGAGTACTATGTCGCACGTGGAGTTTTCCTGTAATGAGCCAGAAATGAAGGGGATGCACTACTCGGGTCAAATAGGGAAGTTATTTTATGACGGATAATGATTCCTTTATGTTTTATTTATCTGTTCAGAAAATTTCAGTGTGAAAAATTAGTAAAAGTGTCCAAATCACGGTTGCTTTGAAACATTTTTTTTTCCGTTACAATTTTTTTTTCCAACCATCGACTTTACGGTGCGCTTTGCACCTATTGTTCTTGCCCGATCGTAGCCTTTTGTCAAGGCCCTCTCGCTGTAATGGGCGAGCAAAGCGAGCGAAGAGAGCCCAGCCGACCGCGCCAGCGCGCAACCCCACTCAGCTACATTTGGGCTTTCTTCACCATACAGCGAGAGGGCCTTGACAAAAGGCTGACCCGATCGAGACTCCGCTTCCGTTGTAGAGCATAAGATGTTAATGAGCATTGCTCTTGACCCCATTGAAGACAAAAGGCATAGAGCGTGCGGCGGCGAGGGCTTTAGAATTGCGCAATACTGATGAGCTGAGCAAGACTCTGATCGGCGATATACACGCACCACATTTCATGAAGTGGTGATTGGCATGACGCACAATGGCGTTTGAAAAGTGTAGACACAAGGTACGATATGTGTATATATATATATATATATATATATATATATATATATATATATATAATGTGAGATATTTTATAACAGCTAAAACACAAAATAGCGAACTTACGACAGCTCTCCGTGTGTACATTTACAAAGGTTATTGGCTTCATCAATAGATAATTCATTCAAATAATGATAATAATCAGCTGTTCCCTACTATGTGACAGGCTGTTCAAAGTTTATCTTTGGAGATTATACAAGGTTGATTTCCTTTTCGCAAAGACATTTCGTGTAATAATTCCTTCGCTAATTCGCCAAATGAATATATGTGTACTTTTCCCAGTCCAAAGACTTATTGAATAAGTTATTGCCGGCAGGGAGAGAAATCGGAACAATAACTGATGCCCATTTTTAACTCGTGTTCTCTTTGTGAAATCTCTTCATCTGAGCACTTTTTAGAAGTAGGGCCTATTTGAGAAAACGACAGAAAGCTTTGTCGCTACACAAAATGTGTTTGTTAAATAAGAATGTTTTTCGTGTAGTACATGTACCTGACAGTTCAGAGGTCAAGTGTGCAAAGAATTTGCCTCAACAGCTTTGCGAAACTCGAATCAGTTGCCTGTATTGAAATGTGTAATCAGAATGAAAAGACTCGGACCTTCACGCCTTGTAACTGAGTACCACAGAACCACACACAACGAAACACACACACAAGAAAGGTGAGCTTCCTGCAATCTCAAGGAATGGATAATCAAGCAGCCATCATCCTTTCTTCGCCATTGATAGCAGGAAGTGACGTAATGGAGCGATGCTGTTGGAGAATCTGCATAAATGTCTGCTACAAGTACTATGTACAAAAAAAATTTCAGACCCCCTTTGTGTTCATGTTTTGCCAAAACAAAAGAACCACAATCAGTGAGACGCTAACTTACTTTATGTCCTATAATAAACTATGGTTACTATAAGTTGAACGTTGAAACTGCCTTTCGCCTCCAGGCTTTTATAATAACATACAAAGCTTTTATTGTTTGCCTGTATAAAAAAAGGCGGGAATACATGTACACCCTTCTCGCAATCATCCTGATCTGATAACAGAGTGATACATTTTTTTTTTTGTTATCTTTCCCCCGACCAAGACCGATGCCATTAAAAAAAACAAGATCAATGCCATTAAAATAATGACCAAACAAACAAATAAACAGATCCATGCATATAACGAACAGAATATGCGTTTGTTTCATGTTTGTATAGGTTATCTCTTGATAATTGTTTTTATACCGTTTCCTAATAAGTACCTCTAGCGAAAACCCGACTTTTTTTTTCTTTTTCTCAAGGAGGGAAGTTAACTTCAACGTAAAGATAGCTTACAGCTACATGCAAATGGGGCAATCATACATTCGCATTGTCAATTGTAAATTTGTCGGATGACGCTTATAAACGTTTGATGATTTTTGTCTCCTAAGGCATTTTGGTTATGATTACAGACGTATCTATTTACAAGACATAAGTGATGGTTTAAAGAATTGATCTTCAATTTAGCAAGGATTAGTCTTATAAAGTCATGAATTCCCTTTACCCATCATGGTTAATGGAACTGCGACATCGTTGAGGTAACCACACCTTTCAATTTTCATAGTTCAAACCTAAATCGTAACATAATCAAAACACAAGCAAAATATCTCAAAATGCTCAGAGGATGACATGAATCAAAACTTTTTACGGAGATTGGATATGGCAATCTTTATTGACCTATATTTAATACAAGTTTTCCACAGCTATAATTTCCGCCTATGATAGCATTCTGATGATTTCGATTGCGTTTTGAACTCGTACCGAGCTATACTATCGAAACAGCTTTGACCTTTATACATGTAGTTCAATATGAACGAGTGTTTCGGACTCATAACCAACGTTCGTAATCGTAACCACACAGTAACAAATCAATCGAATATTGAGTAACGACTATCTTTATACATAGGCTGCCTAACTGATCACATGGTTTGACTACTGCTTCAAGCAGGCTGAAAAATAAAAGAAGAATGAATACACTTTTAATAATGATACGATGCTTTACAGCGTATTCACAGTATAATGTTTGCTTGCGTTTCTGTGTGCAATACGGACGGAAAATAAAATGCAGATGGATACTATTAAATGCTAACACCCAACGCATCCAAATGTTTTGAAATACATTTCATTGTTTTACTATACTGTTTGAAACGTCGAATTTACGAGTCCTTTAAAGGGTTACTACTCTTATCAGGCAAAAATAAAAGTATTAGGATTTCGATTTGCTCGCAAGACTAACGATGCTATGGCGATCGTTCGCAGCAGTGACAATCCGCTTCAATAGATCTATTCAATTATTCTGTTTTCATTGAAAGAGGAAGGAGAAGTCAACTTTAAACTTCATTAGTTTTCTCGCCTTTCAAGCATGTTTTCATGTATCATGCGTGGTATAGCTATTCCTTCTCATGATATAGTGCGTGAGATGGAGCGTGAACGCCGTCGCTAAGCAGGACTGCTTTAGCGTTTCGTCCGAGAAAAGAAACAGGTTGTAAGCCTCTCTGATATACAATTCAATGGTACGCGGCAGTTTCTTTTTGAATGGACTCCTATATTGTACTAGCTACTTTCAGGAGATTAAGATGACCACGCGCTTAATAATAAAGTTTCACATAATAAAAGAACCTTCTTCATCCCCATCCCGACAATAGAAAGCGTCGCCTAAGCAACCACATCCTGTGTACCACCGATGCTTTTCGTCCCGTCTCTTTCGCGTATACTACTGGGAATGTCTAGACCATAAAGTCTTTATAGATCCGAGCATGAATCATAAGAGGGCTTGCTCCAGTCGATTTGAGCGACATCATTAGTCGTCTTTAAGATGACAATAGTCGTTCAAACACAAAGTTCAAAATTGATGCGCCCCTCTAGCCTGAAATAACTATCATTCTCATATTCTATATAGACACTGAGGTGTCCACCGCGTACAAAAAAGAGGGAAATTTGGCTCTTGCATAAAAATGGGCCAATGGTGCAATTCTAAGCATACTGATTCTTAGTTGTAAACTTACTAGACATTTGATAGAATGCATGGTACTGAAAAAAAGGACTTTGAATATGTTTAATGTAACAAACCGTTGTCAAGAATAACTATATTTGATATCTAAAGTCAAGAATAACTCTATTCAATATCTAAAATGGCGCATGTCCATTTTGATACATAATATATATACTGAAAGTTAACGTAAAAGACGAAAATAGCAAAATTATAATTAAAGATTACAGGTAACAGTGTATCGTATAAGACTCGATAACTTATTATGATAACATCCATAAGTCGGCTTTCATTGCACACTATTCCGCTGCTATCAAAACGAAACTAATCTCAACATGTAAAAAAGTACAGCCTCAGTATTGCAGTTTCATCAAATCAATGTGCTACATGCTGATAAACTGTCCGCATTTTTTTTTTTCGAGGGGCAGAGAAGCATATTCAAGGTGTTAAGCATGAAATAGTATAATTGGTTGAGATGAGGATTCAGCTATTAGCCTTTTTACAGATACAACGTACTTTGAAAAGAAAGAAATATTAAAGAGCATACAATTCTGACAGGAAATCAAATTTCATTTGGTGAAGATCGGTTCTGAAATGGTAGAGATATCCAGAAACAAAGTGAAACATAGCGATCCTTGTAAAAGGCGGGCACCTATATCTCAGCCATTTCAAATCGCACTTCTCTTTGGGTTTTGGATTCACGATGAGCCCTTCCTGTCATACTAAAAAAAAAAAAAAAAAAAAAAAAAATCTTTGTCTGATTATGTCAATTACTATCGCAGTATTTCAAAGTGAAATGAATATCCCTACTAACTAGTTACTACCTGTAAAAGTGGAAACTTTCGCGGTGTTGAAATTTTCGCGAATTTCGCGCAACCAGAAACTAGCGTGAAAATAAAAGCACGTGAATATTTTTTGCTTGCTGTATGTTGCTGTGGGTGATGTCTTTATTCCGCGGAATTAAAAACACGCGAATCTCTTCTTACCCGGCCAAACGCGAAAAATTAGTCGGGCGAAAATATCCACTTTTACAGTACATGACACAAACATAATGATGTCTTGAAATTTGTTGTGAAGATGATAGATGAATGTTACAAAGAGATAGGAGGTAGAACATATCCTAACCGCATTCATGCAAGACTAATGATATTGTAGCAATAGTACCCTCCCCCCCCCAAAAAAAAAAAAACAACAACCCCGCAATAACCATAATAATAACAATAACGATAACAATGATGATAATTGCAAAAAAGTCTTCTCTATTTAGAGTAGCCTCTTCAATGCTATCAGTGCTCTAGCTATCAGAGGGCCCGCCTGACATTATTATCGTATATAGAGTTGCTATAGGACGGAATAGGACGTAATCGCTGCGGGGAGGGAATTGAACTCGGGTCCTTCGACTGGGAGTCGTGAAGCTTAAATATCCACCGTGCCACGGCGCCCTCGGCCCCCCCCCCCCAAAAAAAAGAGGAAAACCAAAAAACACCCCCCCAAAAAAAAAAAAAAAAAAAAAAACAATGTTATTTGGCATAATACAGTCATGATTATGCTTGATTTTTATGGTTCATCCCTGCAATACTGAAGATTTGCGATTCTTAATATCATTAAAGTATCCGTGGTATAAGTAATAATTATGTTTATTGTCGCTGGCATTCAATGCATAAAGTGTAGGCAAGAAATTCCACTTGCATGCTAATCTCTTGGTTCTCGGGAAATTTGCAAAATTATGATGCACGCAATTATTCCTCGTTTTACGTAAAACCTTGTGTTCGCATGTTGCAACTTAAGCGGTAAAACAATACAAAACCAAAGGCAAGGTTAAACTTCGTCTTCTTTACACATCATTCTTAGGATGATCACTGACATGACAATTTTGTGTGTCCACCACTTCAGAAAGATTAACTGTCTTATAATTTGATCGACATTGTGGGATTAACATCTGCAGGAAGAGAACCTGAAGCATATTCCAAAATTCGGTTCAAATATATTAGGCGCCAAATCTTCAAATGTCATTCTATGTTGACGAATTTATATACACGGACGAAAGGAGAATGGTTAGCAATGTATACAAATTTCCGTCAAACTTCCAATGGCCCATTTAAAATATTATGCAACATGTGGGTTAATTGTCAGATCATCAAGTGATCAGCAACAGTGTGAATACCGCTGTGCCAGCGTGTAGTCATCACAACAAGCAAGAATAGCTTTTTCGTATAATGTATACAAGCACGTCAACAATACGCGGCAGTTTCTTTTTGAATGGACTCCCGCTATCTACTTTCAGGAGATTAAGTTTGCTACGCTGAACGTTTCACGTTATAAAAGAACCTTCTTCATCCCCATCCGGACAATAGAAAGCGTCGCCTACATCATCATCCCCATCCCGACAATAGAAAGCGTCGCCTAAGCAACCACATCCTGTGTACCACCGATGCTGATGTTGTTCTTTTAGTTTTGTGGAGCTCTCTGCCGGGTGTGCCGGGTGTGCCGGGTGTGCCGGGTGGGCAATTTACTCCAAAAAATATATTCAATTTAAATATACACTTAAATTCAATTATAAAAACCTACACTATACTTATAATTATTTACAAAATATAATAATAATAATAATAATAATAATAATAATAATAATAATAATAATAGTAATAATGAATATATATATATATATATATGTATGTATATATATATATATATATATATATATATATATATTTACAAACGAGATATTTACAGAGAAAGAAAGGGGACACGTTTTTAAGAAAAGATATCGCCTGCCTATACTCCTGCACCGACATGCAGGGTTACGCCGTTCCCGTCGGCAAGCAGGTAGAGGACCCGCCCGCCGACGCCGGTGAAGTCTCGGGGATATCATGTAAGAGGAGGGATGATAGAAGAATAGAGGAAAGGGTGAGGACAGAACAGAAAAACAGACACCGATGCTTTTCGTCCCGTCTCTTTGTTGGGTATGTCGGAGCACTAGACCATAAAGTCTTTGTAGATCCGAGCATGCATCGTAAGAGGGCTTGCATTCAGTCGATTTGAGCGACATTATAAGTCGTCTTTAAGATGACAATAGCCTTTCAAACACAAAGTTCAAAATTGATGCGCCTCTCTAGCCTGAAATAACTATTCTATATAGACACTGAGGTGTCCAACAAGTTCAAGAAAAGGAAAATTTGGCTCTTGCATAGAAATGGGCACATGGTGCAATTCAAAGCATAAGATACTCATTCATAATTGTAAACTTACCCCAACGTTTGAAAGAATGCATGTAACTGAAAGAAATATCTTTAATATGTTAAATGAAACAAACCATTGGAAATCGGAGAAATCTCTCCACCTGAAGCTTAACAATATATTTTATTGTTATATCAATAACAGTCAAGTTTCTTTACAACTCGTCGTAGCTACCATCAACCTTCTTGGCGACCATTTCTTCGCACTCAGCCGGAAAAGGACAGCTGAAACAAGTTCTGCAGTCGAATTCCCGTTTGAAAGCTGGACAGAATCTCTCCTCCAGCTCTTAAGTATTACAGGACGACGTAGATTTTAGCAATTATATTACAATCATCACGAATGCCGACGACCAGTTGAAGTAAATGCCGCAACAGAATAAAAAGGCAAACCCGGTGTTAAAATACAAAGATTTGATTCAATGGTGTGTCAAAGAACACAAATATCAATGTATTCTACAGCAACAAAAATAAGTATTAGAATGTTAGTCTAGTTCCCGTTTGGAAGTCGGACAAAATCTCACCACATGATGCCAAACAATATTATATCACGAACAGTCAAGTTTCCTTTCAACTCGTGCTACCATCTTTTAATATCATCACAAGCCCCTTTTTACACTTTCACGGATTGCTTCACGGATGACCACGGATCGTCATCCGTGGTGTTCCGGCATGCAAAATATCAATTTTCCTTTCAATGCCAGTGTGAATACAGTCCCAACTGGTTGTCTACACGGACAAGTATGGAATCTACAAGTACAAGTACGGTGCCTACACGGACAGACAAGGAATGAACGCGGACCACAGCGGAAACGATACGGAGCTAACACGGATATCAAGGAAGAGCACGGATGCAACTTGGTCCCTTCGCGGTGTTTACGCGGATATCCCAAAAAAGTTGACACATTACATTTGCTTTTTCTTTTGATACTTTATCATTCTTGGGCGACATGCTTCCAGAGCTAAGTAATATGTAACAAGCACACCAGAAAATCTACAGCAGATTACATACGCATCTGCTTGTCGACATCATAAAGGCATATCTCTTTGTTGCAAAATCTCATTTTGCGGGAACATAACAACACAAACAAATCAAAACAAACTAAGACAAATCAACCCCTCCCCCCCCCCCCAAAAAAAAAAAAAAAAAAACAGCAAGATGATGTGTGTGGGTCACTTGAAGATTCTCATGCGATATAAACCTACCAGAGGAGTCGATTTCTGTACTGATGGGTGAAGATGTGAGCAAATTTCATTGACTTTCTGAGCTTGTATTGGCAAAATATACACGAATTTCTCATCCCGGATGGAGCCGTGTGTGTGTTCCCGAAGACATCATCTCCCGAAACATAATGGCAAGTGAAAACATTTGCATAATTTTCCTTTGGTGCTAGTTTCTGGTTGCGGAAAGTGGGCGAAAAAAAAAAATCCGCCTTTACAGTAAAGTTAAAAGGCGAACGCAGATGACATTCTATGGTATGTTGACAACATGAAATCAATTTTTTCTTTGTTTTGTTTCTTTTTCTAAGAATAACAAACAATAAGAACAGTTAACAGGGGTCGACAAAAGCGGGATGGACAGCTGAAACAAGTTCTTCAGTCGAATTCCCGTTCGAAAACTGGACGGAATCTCTCATCCCGCTCTAAAATTTTACAGGACGACATAAATTTTAACAATTATATTGCAACCATGACGAAGGCCGACGACCAGTTGAAGTAAATGCCGCAACAAAGTAAAAAGGTAAACCTGGTATTAAAAATACACAGATTTGATTCAATGATGTGTCAAAGAACACATCAGAAATCAATGTATTCTATGCAGCTACAAAAATGACAGAAGTCAACGGAGTTTAACAAAGAAAGACAACCAGCTGAAATAAGTATAAGAATGTTATTCTCGTTCCCGTTTGGAAGTCGGACAAAATCTCTCCACCTGAAGCTTAACAATTAATTCGATAACAGTCAAGTTTCCTTTCAAGTCGTCGTAGCTACCATCAACCATCTTAGTGACCAACTCTTCGCACTTGGCCGTGAAAGAGAGTTTCGTATTTTACCGAAACCAAGATATCATCTCCTGAAACATAATGGCAAGTGAAAACATTCGCATAATTTTCTTTTTGCGCTGGTTTCTGGTTGCGCAAAGTGGGTGAAAAAAAATCCGCCTTTACAGTAAGGTTAAAAGGCAAATGCAGCTGACATTTTTGGTCTGTTGACAACATGAAATCAATATCCCTTTTTTAGCATAACAAAGAATGAGAACAGTCAGCAGGGATTGACAGCTGAAACAAGTTCTGCAGTCGAATTCCCGTTTGAACGCTGGACAGAATCTCTCCGCCCGCTCTAAAATTTTACAAGACGACATAAATGTTAACAATGATTACAACCACGCGAAGGCCAACGACCAGTTGAAGTAAATGCCGCAACAGAATAGATAGGTAAACACGTTGTTAAAATACAAATATTTGATTCAATGTTGTGTCAAATAACAAAAAAAAATCAATGTATTCTACAGCAAAAAATATGACAGAAGTTGTCGGAGTTTGACAACGAGCGGCGACCATCAAATAAGTTTTGCAACGATGGTCAAGTTTTCGTTTGTAAACCGGACAAAATCTCTCCGCCGTGTTTCCTACGCGTAAAGACAAGATAATGCAAATTCAATGTCTATCGACTGCGGTCAAGTCTCCTTTCACATCGCCGTAACTACCATTTGCACAAAAGACGGAAAGTCAGCCTGTTATTCACAATTATCTATAGCAGCGAGAATACTTTTTTTTTTCTCGTGAAAACACAAAACTTCCCATTCATTATCGTACTCGGCATTGCGAATCATATCACCCAGCGAATTAGCTGTAGCCACGCGTTTTCGACGTTGCTCGACGATGGAACAGAGACGGAATTTCGGTGGTACAGTAATGGTAATTCGTCGGGACGATATGCGACGTTTTAGATCACACGGATAACGGGCTTTATGCTGTGACAAGTAAAGCTGAACAAAACATAAACTTGAACACGAACGGCATTGAAACGAAGCCATATAGCCAGAACGTCTCCCGAGGGTTAAACAATGATTCGTCGGGAACGATATGCGACGTTTTTAACAAAAGAAACGCAAGGCACAATAGAAGCCGAACTTTGAAAATAGCTAGTAAGTCGGGACGAAGAGCGACGATTAGTGAAAGGGAATCCTTTCTCTATCGTCGCTTATCGTCGGGACGAATAAACAAAGGTATGAATAGAAAGTACGTGTATTCATATGCACGGTTGCTTATTCATATGCACGTGACGCCTGTTCATATGCAAATCATCAAACATGCACAATGCGACATCGTCGCGACGAAGATATCTCTCTATCAGGTTTTTCTGTGGTGCCTAAATTGAGCCCAGTCCCGTTCACGCGCTCATTCTGTCGAACTGCAAGGAGTCGCAAAATTCAGGCATACATCACAGACACGCAGAAGCTGAAGCAAAAAAAAGAAAAAGTGGTTCGTCTTGTGTAGCGGGTCAAAAACAAATTTCTCGGGCGTGCATTTGTAAATGATGAGTAAATAACCCTCTTTGGAAATCAGAAGTCAGCCGCTTCCTCTTCGCCCGACGGCCTGCCTGTGAATAGGACGCGATGGATCCCTCACCTCACTGTAGGCCGGCAAACGAGGGAGACAGATTCTTGGCAAACGTCCGAACACCATCCATCAGTCAAGGAGGTGGGTTCTGACGTGCCGAGGCTACTTTCTTCATTTCCCCCTCCACACCCCCGCAATCCCTCCTCACAGATAGCGAAGGACAAAAGTGAAATTACGCCCCGACGAGGCATGCGGGGCAGCAATGTGAGAGACGGGTGAGAGAAAAAAAAAAAAGGCCTCAAAGTGTGATTATGTTCATTCCATGCACGACAGACCCTTCCTTGCAAACTTCATCCTCTCACAGGTTATATGACCGAGAGAGGAATACGCATCAGACATGATTAATGAAGCAAAGGTAACAGACCGTTCAAAACGTGACCACCACACGATGGCTGATAAGAAATGTAATGGTCTCTGAAAGGCCATTCATTCATCAGGTAAGGACATTTAGCAAGGATCATCACAGAGATGCCTCAGCTTTGTATATGAGACACTGCATGAACGAGACTCACTGTGTAATATGTATTTGAACCATGCCAGTAATTGAATGGCCAATGGGAATAAACTTTTCATATACAGGTGCAGATTAAGAAATTCGGGGGGGGGGGGGGGTCGCAAAAAATATTTCAGGTGACACTTCCTGGTTTCATCAGCTGACAAGCAAAAAAAAAATAAATAAATAAAAAATGGCTTCAGCTGGTTTATGGTACAAACATTAAAGTTGGGCACAAGCACCCCCTTTCATTTCATTTTTTATTTTTTATTTTTCAAAAAATTAAAAGGGTTGCAAGCACCCACTTTCATTTTTTTACAACTTTTCAAAAAAATTAACTGCAGCCTCAAGGGAACAATGCTATGTTACTGTCCAAGATGCATTACGGTCACAAAAGTATGACAAAACAGGTGTGTATGAATTGTCCATGTTATGGCACGGATGCAAATCAGATGGCAGGTTTTCTTTTATAAAAGGTCGAACATATTTATCATTTACATGATTTTTGTATTAGCATATAGTGCTTGTATTTTATGGTATTTTCATTGATTTGAGACTTTTTATGCTCTTCTTATGTTATTCAAACTGATTTGTGTGTGTGTGTGTGTGTGTGTGTAACTTTGTTTTCACATCTCATTCCCCTCAGAGAAGCTTTCTGTGATGTGAAAATATCAAGGCAACTAAAAACTGGTAATAAATTATGATAGCTCATTTGCTCAAATGTGAAGTCAATTCAGCAGAGTTGTAATACTGTATACGCTATAATTTTCGCGTACATAAATTTTCGCGAATTGCGCCGTCACACATTTTCGCGAATGGTTAAATTCGCTATAGGGGGACCACAGGAAATATGAAGTGGCAAAGAAAGTGTGAATTTTCAACTTACTAGCAAATAAGAAAGATACTAGTTATACACTGCATGAAAAAAACTTACCAAACTCAGTGAACTAGTAAGTTAGAATTCAACATTTTTGAAGTGGTTAAGTCCATCACGCTAGATTTCTGACGAGTGGTACGAGGGGTTGAGATAATGGATTGGCTCTACAGTATTTGTAAGTAGACGTGGACTAGCCCGACCACCCCCAGACGCTGTTAATACGCTGTGCTGTGCCAATGCTACTTACAGCGACTGGGATGTGTATACTAGTAGTTAGACGTGGACGTGCTATATGATGTACGTAAACAAGCTTAGCCAGTATGGTCTGTTCAGCAAGCCGTGACATGGTATACCGTTACTAGTACTGAAATGTTCGTATCATCAAGGCAAGGGATTCATTTTGGAAGGTAATATTTTCGCGTATTGTTAATTTCGCGAATAGCTCCCGACTCGCGAAATTCGTGAAAATAAAACCCACGCGAAATATATAGCGTATACAGTACATTGAAAAGAGAAGGAATTTGGAAATAATGATTACATCTTATCTGTCACTGTAAAATTTGATTTACATCTCATATTTTCTTGTTTAAAGTGTTGCACTGAATAATTGTTAAACACATAGTTTTGGTGATGAAAGAAACAATTACATCATCATCAAATTGTGCATAATGTACTATGCACATTGACCTACATGCCAAGGTTTTTAAATATCTTTGTCACAGTATGAACACATATTATTACATAGTGATAAATAAAGCACTGTGCAATGGGAAAACCGCCTCATACAGAATACTGCCAGTGTGTATGGATTCCTAAGACCCCGTTTACAGTGCGGGGCTGGGCTCGGCCGCGGCTCGGCCACGGCCGAGCCCTGCAATTTTGTCCGTTTACACTGCAGGGCTCGGCCTATTTTGTCGTAGTGGCGCTCTGCTTGTAAACAAACGCAATTTGGTATTGTCTGGTTTTCAGACCCTTTGCCAAGTGAATTCTGTGGCGACGAAGTCGCCGTTCGGGCAAAGGCCTTTGCCAAAGGAAAAAAATCAAAGGCCTTTGCCAAAGGAAAAAAATCCTTTGCAGGACAAAACCACCTTAAACTATATTAGTTTTCGACGTTGAGGGGGTTAATATCCCGAATAGCGAAAGATACAAGCAGAGGGTTTGGAAGTCAGACTAAAATTGGCCGCGCATTTGGCCCATTTTGCGTTTACACTGAGAAAAGGCTGGGCTCGGCCGTGGCTCGGCCGCGGCCGAGACCACCTCCAGAGCGAGGCCAAATGCGAGGCCAATTTTGGCCTCGCATTTGGCCTTTTGCGCGTTTACACTGAAATGAAGGTGGGCTCGGCCGCTGCTCGGCCACGGCCGAGCCTCGCACTGTAAACGGGGTCTTAGGCACATTTCAGCTGCACTGCCACTGTGGAGACAGAAGGTCATATAGGTGATTACCACAAGTTTGTATATAAGGACTTGCAAATCATTATGAGACAGAAAAAAGAAGTGCAGGTTGATGTTATGCCATGAAAGAGTAATGTCCTCGCATTAGAATAATAAAAAAAAGACTCAATAATTATCTTTGGTGACATCATTACTGGATACAAAATGTGAAGAGAAGCAAAGCATTCATCTGGAATGTTACATAACCATCAGGGCATGTGGTGAAATAACTTCAGGCCAATTCCTGATGCTGAGAATTTGTTTTTTCTTTACAATAATGAACCCGCACCCACCTCACCCCCACCCAAAAAAAAAAGCAAAGGTGTGTTTTTGAGTGACAGTAAAAACAAAACAGCCTAGTCTTTGTTTGAATTTAAAAAAAAAAAAATCAAAGAGTAGCGCCATATCTGGTTACATCCTGAAACATAATTTAATACATACATTGTACTTGCTACTTTATAGTCACCACAAAAGCCTGATGTCAGGGATAAACAATTTTCTGGTTTGGCATTGTTGAAGTCACAAGGATCTGTCACTTTTGCCAGTAATGTCCACAAAAAAAAAAAAAAAAAAAATCATGGCTGGATTTATCTTTAAAGTTTTTACAAGCAGTCATATCTGCAGGCTACGTGTATAACAAATTCACACAGTGGTTCAATTCAGGAGCATATACCATATAGTCGCATACCCTATATAACCATTGAAAATTTTGTAATTCTTTTCTAAAACCTATTTATACTTTGAAATCCACCAAGATTTGAAAAGCTCATGCCTGCTCCTGCCTACTCCTAACTGCGAATAGGGATGAGGCAATTAGCTTCCTCCGGTTAGATCTATAGACAGTTAGAGCTTTAAAGGTCCTCTTTACTTTTGGGAACAGTGATTTAAAAAGAAAAAAAAAATCGATACATGACATTTCATGCATATGCGTAGGTCTGTTGTACACAAAACATCCCATCATATACAATTTTTGTGATAAAGCCTAAAATATTAGGAGATTGTATTCTGTATTTTTCTCAATAAAACATAATTGTAGATGGTTTAGTCTGGAAATATTTTTATTATAACTATTGTTCACATTTTGTATATTTAACAATACTCAACATTGATTTAACCGATTCAGATTTTTAAAGTGGTTGTTTCTATCCCTAATTCACATTTTAGAAATATTTTAAAGCACTAATGCTGGGGTTTTGCTTCATCTGCAAATGGTGAATTATGCCTTTAAGTCTTCTGCACTAGGAACCTTGAACAGTGTGTACAATGCTAAAGGCCCGGTCCCACTGGCCGATGGACACAAAACGTATGCAGAAAGGACACAGCGGACGAGCAAAATTTCGGGGATGGCTCCATCCGCTTTCATCCGCTACAGAAATTGACAGAATTGGCAAAAATTGGCGAAAACAGAACGGAAAAAGAACGGACGTAGGTAGTATGTAGCGGGGATGTTAAACGGATGTTCATCGGAAGCCTAGCGGATGAAAGCGGATGGAAGGGGATGACAGCTCCGAAGGGGTAAGCGGAGATAATTGCGAAACGGACGCATACCGGAAAGAGCGGATGCAGAGCGGATGCAGAGCGGATGAAGCGGATGCATCAAGTACGCCTAACAGAAACAAATGCTTTGTCCATTCTAAATACTTTACATACGAGATGCATACGCTTACATCTATTCTATTTCCGTGCTATTAACGATGTATAGACGTTCCATGTACCATATCTTTCCTCCCTCTTTCTGTTTTCAGCTGCAGCGGATGTGAGTTGCGAGGATGCCCAGAGGACGCAGAGAGGATACAGCGGACGTTTAAAGTGAAAACTAAGTTCTGGTAAGGGCCTGAGAACCCGTCTGACACCATTTCATATTTGCTTGCAATATATCGAAAGAGTCTACAAAGAAACTTACCTGGCTGACGCGGTTTGCCGGAATGATGAGTCGTTTTGGAGTATTTTGAGAAAAATAATAAAAGTCGGTAGACCGACTTTTATTCCAGAAGGCTCCAGACTTACTCGGTTTCAGGGAAAACTCGACCCTATTTCAGACAATTTACACACAGTTCGTGATCGCCATGTTCATCAGTACTCTATACTACGGGTACCAAACGAGGCCTTGATGAGCAGACAGGAAAGTGCGTGCTAATCCTGTACAAAACAAATGGACAGAGCGCGGTCCTCAAGCCTAAATATGCACATCACCTCAGTTGCTGAGACGCGCGGTCTTGTTGTTTATCAAGCGTCTTTGATTGCTTTTAGAGGTGCTTGAGAGGCGCACACTAATTTTGCATGCGCGCCAAAGAGGTTTTTGATGCGCGCGTTGTAACAACTCGGACCATTACTGCGAGTAGCCAGAACGCTACAATGTAGTTTATACAGGCCGCTCCCATATGCATAGTACAACGCTGTACAATCCAGAGGGACAACCAATACAACTCATCCCGCCATCAAGCACAGCGAGACCGAGTTATCCCCGAGTCCGAGTCTAGCCTGACCCCGTTCGGGTAAGTTCTGAGACTGAACGTTTTTGGTTAATATTTCCCATTTTCGTCGTTACCCATCGAATATCTTGTTATTACAGCGTTATTCCGCACATTTCCTAAGCACATGTTCACATTTTGGAGCAAAATTTGACAACTTTTGCAGGCGTACCAGAACTTTCTTTGGGCTTTAAGGGATGATAACGAACATACAACGTTTTTTGCTCGTATGTCACGGATTTACATCGTACAAGGCGGAAAGTTCATCCGTTCTAAAAGTTTTAAGCAGCTTAAAACTTTTTGCGCGGATGAAATCGCAGTGGACGGATGCTCGATGGATAGAGCGTATGAAACACGTATGCGATGAGAGCGTTTTCCAACAGATGGCAAGATTTTTTTTTTATGTTTTACATCCTCTTTGCATCCGTAAGTGCAGTGGGACCGGGCCTTTAGGGGTTTCCTGTGTCAATCTTGACATTGGAATAAAAATATGAAATTTCTAATTTGTCAAGCACATCAATCATCCACCATGTAGTTTTCCTCAGCTGTGTAAAATTCAATGACTGTGTATTTCAACATGAAGTAAGGGCCGCATGAAGTTTGTATTACAACGTGTAATCAGTATAGAGTGTAATATGTTTGTTTAACTTTCCATAGCAGAGTCATCTAGTATTTGTTTCACAATGGCTATGTTCACATCTTCATTAGAATAACTTTTTTTTTGTCATTCCTCTATCACTTCCTCCTCCCACTCTCTCTCTCTCTCAATATAGAAGTATAAGATTACTACATTGACCTCTATGCACACACATGCATTTTCAATCTATTTGATGCATCTGTTAATAAAAAGTAATGCTTGGACAAATATTCATCAATTATTGGAGTCCGTATATTGATTTATACCAGTTCAGCAATCCTTATTATTCTAACATCGAAGGAGGTCATATTTTTGTATTTGATCTGCTTCCCCCCTTTTTTTTGAAGCAACACTGTTCCAAGTATCAATATATGCATTTTCTACCTGTTCCAATTTGAAGAAAATCTGGCATAGGGTAACCACAGATGGTGTATTCACGAACAAATCTGTACAGAGAGTTGGGAGCGGGGCAAATTATCACGAGGGTTTAAAGAAAATCAAGAAGTTCAGTACTAATCAGGTAGTTATTTTGTGTACAGTTATTTTTCACAAATGAGGAGGTCACGACACTTTTGTGAGATGTTGTTTTTGCAATATGATATCCAGAATATCATACCTGCACTCTGATGCTTGTCAGTCTGAGATATTTTTGCATGTTGTTAAATTTGTGGTCCAGTGATTCATGAAATTCACAAGTATTCAACCCTTGCAAAAATAACAGCTTTACAATATTTTTCATTGCATTGCATATTGCGAGAGTTTGTAATAAAAATGTGTGTGTGTGTCAACACACAAGATATATTAAAATAGTTTCTACTTTGTATTGCAAAAAAAAAAAGATTTTTAATACCTGTTGATTTAATGAATGTATCAATGAGACCATAATCTCATTGAGAAGCTCTGAGAAACTTAAATATTTGCACTGTTTGGTCAATGCCACAACAGTTTTCATCAACAGATTTTACTTGCTACCAGTAACAACCCAGGCCTTAGACATGCGGTAAGTTCAGCTGATTGGAAAATGCATAGAGGCTTAAAAAGAAATGAAGATTATATATTAAAAAAACATGCTTGCTATTTTGTGCCTTGAAATGTGAATATACATATAAGTAGAGATTAACCCATTGAGGGCAGTTTGATTTTGCTACAACACACATTTCCCATAGACACCTGCCGAGTATACCCAGAACTCATCCCCAATGGGTTGATTTGTGGTTACAAATATTGCTCGCAACTCAGGAAAGCACGTGTGTAAGTTTTATATTACAATGATTATTTGATAGATTTATAGCATCTCTTCTAGTTTGGACACCTCTTTGATTTGTTTAGTTTTGTTTTGTTTTGTTTTTTGGGTTGACAAGGTAATCCCTTGACAAACAAAACATTATGTTTGCTTGAACTATCATCGTTCTGGTTCATCAGAATGGCTAGAGGGTGACCGACATGTTAGAGCGATAAGAATCAAAATGTTGGGACTCTTTCCCCTCCGCACTTCCTGCTTCTTAAATCCAAATCAACTGATCCATGACAGAGTCCTCGTCTGACCAAAAAAAAGAAAAAAAAAAGGAAAACAAATCTTTGACTTATTCTAGCGTAACTTTTTATTATTTCTAAAGGATGTCTTTGCATTCTCTCTCTCTCTCTGTCTTTCTCTCTATCCTTCTCTCTCTCTTTCCCTCTCTCTTTTTCTCTCTGCCCAAATGCCCTTCAGCCGATTTTTTTTTGTGTGTGTATTCCAAAATGTGTGGTGTTTTTTTTTGCTCTTCACACATATTCTTTAAATCCTTGTCACATTCTAGCAAACTCCCTGCATTTGCAGTGCCCTGTTAGTTACTTGAAAACCCATTGTGTCCAACTGCGTAGTTAGAGACATTAACCTGTTGAAGACTAATCCCTATAATATACTCTGGCAGGTATCAATGGAAAACATGTGCTGTATAGCACAATTGGCTCATCCTAAACAGGTTAACCCTTTTTAAGACTATCCACTTTTCAAAGAAGTCATCATTTAAAGGCATAAGTTACCATTTGCAGATGAAACAAAAAGTCAGCTTTAGTGCTTCAACATAGTTCTAAAATATGAGTTAGGGATATAAACAACCTAAGTAAACTTTTGAATCCATATAACTAATGTTAAGTATTGTTAAATATAAAAAATGTGAACAATAGTTATAATATTTTTTTTTTCTAGATTAAACCACCTACAGTTATGGTTTATTGAGAAAAATAGTGATATATCCTTGTATTTAAGGCTTTATTGTGAAATGTTTACACAGTAGGATGTTTTGTGATATAACTGACCTTTACATATGCATCAAATGTGATATCTCAAACATTTTTTTTTATTTTTTATCACTGATCCCAATGGTAAACAGTATCTTTAACAGTTGTCAACGATAATACTGTGCTACCTCTTCAAACTACAACTTCCATCATGATATTACCTTGAAACTATCCTGAAACAAGACTAGAGCATAATAAGCTCGTCTCTCCTAATTGTCCATCTTCGTCATATCAGCTACAAATTAATTGATATTCTATTCTTTTTAGTTTATTTTTAAGTATTTTATCAGAGGTAAAACTCTGAGAGCATTTGAAACATTTCTTGAACCAGATAACAGCACCATCGGCAAGGCCTGTGTTCTCATATCTTTCTTCTTCTTTTTTTCTGATGGCTTGTGGTGGGAAATACAATCATCACTGGAAAATATCCAATTTCTCTTTTCCATTAGTGACAGATGACAAGTATCAATTAAGCATGGCCATGCCTGCCTCTGCACATGTGCATGCTGCATCCATGTTTGCTTAACCCGTTGAGGACGGGCTGATTTTGCTACAACACGCATTTTCCGTAGACACTTGCCCGAGTATACTCAGGACTTGTCCTCAACGGCTTTTAATATTTCCTTGCATGATTCTACATGTATTTCTATTTGTTGGATTATCAAAGACAGCATGAATTAAGTTTTCGTTTCATGAATGCATCTCTCTCTCTCTCTTTCTCTCTATCTATTTATCTATCTATCTCTCATTCTATCTATTTATCTATCTCTCTTTCTATCTATTTATCAATCTATCTCTTTCTTTCTTTTCTATCTATTCATCTATCTCTTTCTCTCTGTCTATTTATCTATCTCTCTTTCTTTCTATGTACTTATCCATCTCTTCCCTTTCTATATTTTATTATCTGCCACTTTTTTTATTCCATTTCCGTTTCCAATGTTATCTTTCACTGTATATGTGACCCGCTGCAACAAAAGGATCCGAAAGTCGGGGGAGGACAATTTTCTGAAAATGACATGACATTATTCCCTTACTCTTCCACTTTAATGTCATATATAACATGACTCATAAAAGTACTCGAATGCAGAGATATCGATGATTTTATTAGCGATTGTCGAGTGGTTTAGAAAATCAGCGTTTCGAGAAAACCACCTTCAAAGTTTCCCTTCCGACGCTATCATGATCAAGGGGAAGCAAGACAGTATTCACTGTTTGACAATAGAAGGTATGCTCGTAGCAACCTCCGCGATGTTTATTCAAGCTTAGCGCCAGCGGTCTATGCACGTCCAATCAGTAGCAAGGATGCAACGCATTGACCAATGAGATCACTCCCTTGTTGCTTGGGGCGGAGTCTAGCTGCAGTGGCGCTAAATCCAAATCTTCGGACATGTTTCTTTTCCGTTGAAAGTCGGAAAATCATGGCCCAGAAAAATGCTATTTTCCTGCCTTTCCTTTTATCATTTAGCTTCGAGATTTCGGCAGATGCTAGAAGATACATTAGACTACAAAATTATCTGAAAAATAGAAATCCGAAAGTTTTGACCTATTTTGATGATCTGACTTCAAACTCGATTTTCTCGGCTCACCCGTCAGCGACTTTAGGATCCTTTTGTAGTAGCGGCTCACATATCTCTCTCCATGTGTCTTCTGTTTCCAATTTTCCCTTTCACAGTCTGCCTTTCTCTCTCTCTCTCTCCCTCAGTATGTTACAAATTTTATCTTACTCTCTGTCTTTTTATATCACTTTCTTCCCTTCTCAATCTCTCCATTCCTATCTCTTTCTACACCTCTCCCTCTCTTCTCACAAATATTATATTTCACTATATCTATCTACTCATCCCATTGTATATTTGACTATGTCTCAATTTCTCAAAAACTTTATATTTTACTATAAGATGACTGTCTCTCCCATTCTATATTTCATTTTATCTCTCTGCCTCTCTAATTGTATATTGAAATATGCCTCAATCTCTCTACAATTGTATATTTCACTATGAACCCTGTCTCTCCCATTCTATAATTCACTATACATGTATCTCTCCACTTCTCCAACTGTCTATTTTACTATGCCTCAATTTCTCACAAATTTTATATTTTATTATAATGTTCTATCTCTCTCCTTCTACTACGTATTTATATTCATTATTCATTTTATATTTCACTATATCTCTAGTCCTCTCAAATTTTATATCATCTGTCTCTTTCTATTACACCTCTCTGTAATATTCATCACACACTTTCTCTTTCTGTCTCTGTGTATCACGCCATCTATCTCTACCTACCTATCTTTATCCTTGTCCTTATTTTATGGCTACCTCTCTATCTGGTTTATATCTATCTCTCATTGCCATAGATGATGAACTGGAATTACTCTTAAGGGCAGTTATAAAAAAAAAAAAAATCTATGCTCCTTGCATACATTCATGTTGATTTGACTGTAAGGGAAATTGCATTTCTAATATGACTGTTTTTTGTCCAACTCACATATTTTTTTTTCACAATTAGAAAACTCCCTTTAAATAGGAACTGTCTTCCAATTATTATGTGATTTTGATTTGATAAGTTGTATAGATAAAAGAGACAGGTCCATCACAAAATGCCATGTAATTGGCTTGTACAATAGATGCCAATTCTAATCAATCCATAATCCATGAAGCTAGTGCTCAATTAGTATCTACTTGGAAATCTGATTAGATTGACCAGGTGATAGAGTAAAACATAACTAGAAAAGCACTCTGAGAGCGCAGACCTCCGCCAAGCATGCAGCTCATTTCCACCACTGATCTTGTTCTTCCATAGAGATATCAGTGATTTGCACCCATACACACTTATAGCATTGTGTGCTGAAAGTCGCCCGATTTCCCAATATAGAAACCTTTTGATACGTCATAAACCCTCAGCTGCGCGGCGCGTCTTACCTTGGCAGAAACTAGAGCACGCATTTTAGTGCGTGCATGCAAACCTCAAATACGCACATTCTGAACTCCCAAGTTCATTGACCCTACCTGCCAAAATATCAAAAATCCTTCACAAATTTCCCAAAAATTCTCGGATCATTACCAAAATTTAATCATCTGTTAATTGTATCATTCTAAACCTTTCCTGCAAGTTTCATCCAAATCCACTAACCACTTTTTGAGTTATTTTGCACACGGACAAACTAACTAACTAACATACAAACAAACAAACAAACAAACAAACGGTGACAAAAACATAACCTCCTCCCTTGGCGGAGTTAATTATGAAAGATCATTGTTCAGCAAATAAGGAAATTAGCTATTTAAACACAATTTATGGCATTCACAAAGCAAAACAAGTACAACTTGTGCTTGAAAAGGACATTTCAGGGGCGGATCCAGGAATTCCGTGAAGAGGGGGCGTGATTACAAAATTAAAGGGGGCGCACGCACCCCTCCCCCCATTTTTTTCTTTTTATTTCTTTTGTTTCAACAAAAAATAAAGGGGGGCGTGCGCCGGTTGCGGTCCTCCCTGGATCCGCCCCTGCATTTAAATACAAGTAAAGTGGGTCCTTTGTATATCCTACTTGCCAGACAGTAGGCAAGTTAAAGGGTATGTACAGTTCTGGTTGAGGTGAGGATTTAGCTTTTAACGTTTTGCGAGATATTCAGAAACCACTCTATGAGATGTCAAAGAGCATGCAATTCTAAGGGGTATCAAAAGTTTATTTGATGAAAATCGGTTTTGAAATGGCTGAGATATCAAAAAACAAGGTGAAACAAAGAGATACTAATAAAAGGTGTGGCCTGTCACCTTTTATTATTATCACTTTTTTGGATATCTCAGCCATTTGAAAACCAATTTTCATTAAATAAACGTTGAATCCTTCTTAAAATTACATGCTCTTTGCATAAGAGGTTTCTCCTTATCTCACTTATTAATGTTATAAAACTGAATCCCTACCTCAACCAGTACTGTACAGTCCCTTTAAGAAATTCCACTCATGACAAAGCTGCTTCTGCCAGTAGCTTGGGATAAAGGCATCCAAAAGTTTATCTTGGGTTTACAATAAAGATGGTGATAACTTTAAGTTTAGTTCAAAAACTTAATTCTCGATGATTAGCTTGTAGTTGAGCACCATGTGGACGCACTCGAAAGTTAGCAATCTTAAAAGTTTAGTTGATGATTAGAACCAAGAGACATCTTAGGGTTTACGCTCTCTCCACGAGCCACGGGGGGGGGGGGGGGGCCCACTCACAGTTTCGCTCGGTGTGGACACAGTAATCAACGAGCTTGTGAGTTAGCGTGAACCTCGCGTTTTGTTCACTGCGCTATTTTGTATGGGCACAAGGTCATCTAGCAAAGACTCTGCACTTCCGTTGTAATCATCAAGTGGGGCTCGCTCGTAAGTTGTAACTTAAAGTTCAGATGCATGTATGAACCCACGTCGTGAATTTACGAGTGGAGCTAATCATCGACAGTTAAGTTTTCGACCCAAACTTCAAGTTTGGCAACTGCTTGTGAACGTAACTATTGCTAAGCTCAAACGCAGCCTTTTTATGGATTGTAAACACATCAGTGAACAAATTAATTAGTTCACAATACTCACCCCTTGAACAATGATATCAATATTCATGGGCAGGGAGATAAATTATTCATTCGTTCTCTAGACTATCAAGGGATATACGATCAGAAACAAACAAATTTGCAAAGAGTATGACCAGTATATCTGCCTGTCATCATAAACTAAAACTTTGAAGGTATTACACATGGCACACAAAAATCAAAATACAAAAGTCACATTGTTTTTCTTCTTCCAGGCATAGTATAAATTTCTGCTTATTGCATAAGGAGGTGACATCATTGAGATAAACCTATTCTTATCTTCATCACGAGATCAGCACATGATCAGGCAGATTGTGCAAAGTGATCTTCAAGGGGTCGACTTTAAAACCTATAAAGATCTACAGGTCTTTTCACATTCAACATGATCATTGTGCAGTAATATAGCCACACCTCTGCTTAATTGATTGTTGCGTTACCAGCAGCATTTTTTTTTAATTGCAAAATATTTTTTCCAACTCTCGGCAGCACTGTGAATCAATAATTCAGTTATTTCACTCTCGATGGGAACTGCATCTAACCCATTTCCTACGGGAACTAGATGGTGGCCTGTGTATTACGTCTATGGAGATTTCAGAATTCAGTATGGAGCGGGTTAAGTGCTTGATTGGAATGACTGCTTTTTTGTGTGTGTGCTATGGTCTATGGCACACAAGTTTTAAACAGAGTAAAAGGAAAAAGAGAGTACATCACAAATTCATGGTGCTGTAGATGAAAAAAAAAATGAGATAACCGGCAATAAGAGAATATTTCATTTGAATTTTTAATGCTACTGATGGGAGGTCCTGGGGAAAAGCTCTGACAAATTGTTGATTTATTTATGTGTTTTCCGATATGATTATACACATTTATCTTCGCCTAGCTTCCATGTAAATCCTTTCCTGAGGGACCAACACATCACAGGCTATCCGCTTTTTATCAGTTTCTGAGATATTTAAACTTAAAGGGGCAGTATAGTTCTGAATGTGATGGGGGCTTCAGCTCCTAACTTTTTGCAAGATGACTAGAAACCACTAATGAAATAATACACAGCATACAATTCTAAGAGAAATTTAAAGTTTATTTGATGTACGGTGGTTTTGAAATTGCCGAGATATCCGAAAACAAAGTAAAACAAAGTGGTCCAAATAAAAGGTGGGTCCCAACTTTTATTAGGAAGGACTTCATTGTTTTTGGAAATTCAGCCACTTCAAAACCATAATAACTTTTGAATTTCTCTTAGAATTGTATACTCTTTTACATTTCATAAGTGATTTCTTATTATATCACCCCAAAAAAAAAAAATCCTGAAAACCTGAAGCCCCATCTCAACCAAAATTGTATCATCCCTTTTAATAAGTCAAAGAGTGGGAGATTTTGCAAAAAAATAATGGCCCTAAAGGGAGAGATCTCTCATCTAAAATGGGAGAGTTGAGAGTCTATAAAAGCAACACAAAAAAGAAAGAATGCATAAAAGATGATAGTACATCACGATCAAAAAGAATAAAAACAAGCACATAGTTTCACAAGCTGCTACACTATTATATTGGTTACATCCACATTGGGTAACTGTAGTGCAATAACCTGTAAATGGTTGAATGTCTTGGATAATGGGTGGATGCATTGCGCAAAATGGTTGCATGCAGCCATCCAACTGAACGTAACCTTCAGTAGCAGACGCTTTTTGCACGGGCATTTCTTCTTTTATTCGCATGTCAAGATTCATTTCCACCGCACACAACTTTCTGAGACTCAATTCTCCATAAGGTAGACTGTATTCCAGCTACCACTAATATAGGGATGTGTACACAACTGATCCTGTCTACACATTGTGCCGGGTTGCACACACATGACAACGTTGTCGACTCCGGCGGGTCATTTCACTGGCTACACTTCAAAGATGGGCGCTCGTCCCGATTCGATTGGGCGGCAGATAATATTCCAAAACAAACCCAACCCCCGAAACTACCTCAGGGAGGTAAAGCTATGTAGGGAATGACTTTAAACTAAAATTGAACTCATAATAAGAAACCTAGCTACGCAACACTAGGTGCACTTTCACTATTCCCTCTGACTTAAAGGGGTGGTATAGTATCGGTTGAGGTGAGGTTTCAGCCTTTAACTTTTTACAAGATACTGAGAAACCTCTTTGCGAATAGTTAAAGAGCATACAATTCTATAAGGAATCCAAAGTTCATTTGATGGAAATGGGTTTCGGAATGGCTGAGATATCCAAAAACAAAGTAAAACAAAGCAATCCAGATAAACAAAGTAAAAGAAAGCAATCCTGATAAAAGTTGGGTCCCACCTTTCATTACAATTACTTTGTTTTGGATATCTCAGCCATTTCAAAACATATTTTTCATCAAATAAACTTTGAATTCCTCTTGGAATTACATTCTCTTTCATATTTCATAAGAGATTTCTCATTATCTCACCAAAAAAAAAAATGTTAGAAACCAGGTTTTAACCAAAACTATGCAACCCCTGTAAAGGACATCTCACAATGGTACAAAAATTCTATCCTGAATGAAGATACCTATATGGACTTTCTAAGTAGTGGGAAATGCAAAGAGAATCAAGGCTGCATATTAAATTTGAAAAGCGATCTGGAAAAACATCGACCTGGTTTAGTATAGCCATTGGTCATCTCAGTAAAAAAGTGATTGGCATGTCAGTTGCAAGAATACCACTGATAATATTTGATTTCGAATGAAATCAGGCATGTCAAATATAATATTAAAACAAAATATATATATTCAGTATAACTGTGTTGAAGGAAAGAACAAAGAAGGTTACTTACTTGTCTATGATGCATTACAGGAAAAAAAAAATCATCTATAGCATTACAAATATAATGCACTTGGAAATCAATATCCATCACAGATTTTGGTAAATGATATTCAGACTGAGATTCTCTTTCAAGGACAGGTCCACCTTCATATACATAAAGATTGAGAGAAGGCAGAAATATTAGTAGAACACATCAGTGAAAGTTTGAGGAAATTTGGACAATCCGTTCAAAAGTTATGAATTTTTAAAGTATCTGTGTCGTCACTGCTGGATGAAAAGACTAAGTACTACAGTGTATGATGTCACATGCGTACAACGATATAAGGAAAATAAAAAGAGAATTTCACAAAACTTTACTTTTTGAATAAAGTGCACATTTCTTCGACTTGTTACTGACGTATGTAAAGGGCAATATTATTTCCCCTGCCTTCTGAAAGAGAGAAGTCGAGTGCTCTTTTGTTATGCGAGAAAAATGGAAATACGTTGAATTTTCTTTCATCTTTCTTTGTGTCGTTGTACACATGTGACATCACAAGGTATAGTAGTCTTCTCATCCAGTCGTGACTGAGCAGAAACTTAAAAAATTCATAACTTTTGAACGGATCGTCCGACTTTCCTCAAACTCTCGCTGATGTGCTTTACTAATATTGCTGCATTCACTGAATCCACATGTCTATGAAGGTGAACTTGTCCTTTAAGTTCGCTTGGAAAGAGCATCGACTCTAGCCCCAGCTGAGAGCTTCCGGCAAACTTAGGAATGTCAAAGAGATTGAATGAGAGTGCTGGGTTCTCTTATCTAGGACTCGTTCTCCATATGCTGTGGTTTGGCCTGGCACAGTTTAAGTTCTGAGAGGCTATACAAAGTATCTCAGGCATGAATGGTAATGAGTATGTATGACACTTCTTGACAATCCATTTATTTCTTTTTTCTAAATATCTACTGTCATATTTCAGTTATTATTAATAGATCAATTTATTCATTCATTTATTTATACATTTATTCATTTATATATACATTTATTTATTTATTTATCTATCTATCTATCTATTCATTCATTTATCTATTTATTTATTTACGTATGTATTTATTTATTTATTTATTTATTTATTTATTTATTTATTTATTTATTTATTTATGTATGTATTTATTTATTTATTTATTTATTTACTCATTCATTCATTCATTAATCTATATTTTCATTCATCTATTTACTTTACTTATTCACTTTCTCAAATATCTATTTATTCATCCATCTGTCTGTTTTCTCTTTCTTTTCTTTTTCTTTTTCTTTTTTTTTCTTTTTTTTTTTTTTTGGGGGGGGGGGGCAGACACGATAAATACCTTATTACATCACAAAGCACTCTACCTGGGGTTGTTTACCACTCCCTCTGAGTGGGTTCTTGGGTAAACTTTTATTGTGGTTAATGGGGCTAACTCACTAAGTGCTAATGAAATGTTTTGGCAGGATTCAGTCAAGTTAAGTGCCAAACCAATTATAGTGTTAAGAGCTCTCAACTGTTCATTTTGATAGTCAAGGGCCCTTTGAACAAAGTCAGCGAGCTTTTAAAACTCAAGATCAAAGTGGGCTCATCAAACAAATATTTCTTTATCTCTCTTTATAGACAGACCATTATTTCAAGCCACCCTGATCTCATTTCTTTCCAGTACTCAGATGGACATAATCATAAATGTGCTTACAGCTGCACTATTAAATGTGTCAGAGAGTTAAGAATTCCCTGCTCTAAACAAGCAAGACGTATCTGTGAATAGTATATAGTCACGTACAAACATGCACACATCCAATCCCAAGTGAATAAATACACACAGACACACACACACATCATACACATATTTGCTATCTGTTGACTGCAAAAAAACCTCTTCCAAAAAACAAACAAAAAATCCGATATCAAGAACAATGTCCTCTAGTCCTGTCACTCATTGCTTCAAAGTCATAAATCATGATGAAGCAGAAAAAGAATGTAGGATAACTTTGAGAAGTTTAGCAAGTAATTGACACAAATTAATGGACTTTGATAATTGCTCTGCTCAATCATAAGGCCCATTTACACTTGCTTGGAAAAATCGCGATTTTTCTAAAATCGCGACATTTGGGTGTAAGTTGCTAAGCAACTACACCCAAACGCCCTCGAAACATCGCCAGAAAAATCGCCAGCCGGAGTGCGATTTTTTGAAACATCGCGAAGTTTGAGGCGAAGTTAGCGAGTGTAAACCCAAGCTGCAGAAATATCGCGATTTTTCATCACGTGACTCTCGGTATCGGATTGCACCGGGAGTTTACGCGTGCTCCCGATCCCTTTTTGGAACGTGTAGAGATCAACGGTATAGACAGCTGTGTACAGCCACAGGTCTAAACGGCCGATCCTCGGTCGGCTCGTGGTCTCTCACCTCCCCCTCCCTGATGAAACTAGTACACTGTACGTGAAAACCACTACTGGTAGCAAACCTGAAGTTCTCCAACCACGTATCATCACCCCATGACAACTTAACAAAATAATGTTCTCCCAGAAATGCGTTGATTCAGATTGCGGGAGTGCCCGTACTGCTCTCGATAATTATGTACGTTGTTTGTGGAATACAGGACTCAGGAGTACGTCACAAGTGTAAGTTCTTGCTGTCGCCTGATAAAATCCCAGTCCTAACTTCCAAGTCTTACTTCCCACTTTCGTCATATGGGCGAAATTTCATGATCCTCCTGAATGCTGCTGTAGATGAAGTTTTTCACACCTACTACGTATGTGATCTAATGTAGCAAGCTATATAGTTTTACCGTAAGTAAACAGTCTCGAGAAGCACAAATTTATGTGTGCATTGTACTGATAAAAAGCCCTGGCTCAACGTTCCAACCAGCCAGATGTGATCAAAATAACTGCACTGCAGTGAAAACGAACAGAATAGCGCGCGCTTCCATT
Organism: Diadema setosum; assembly: GCF_964275005.1. NCBI lineage: Eukaryota > Metazoa > Echinodermata > Echinoidea > Diadematoida > Diadematidae > Diadema > Diadema setosum. Next base: position 26,331,656 of record NC_092696.1, read on the forward strand.
CAGCTACCGTGTTGAAAACAGGTAAATTACGCATGCGCACTACCGACCAAAAAACTGCGATGTTTCGTGAAGCTCAAACTTCGCGTGCTTTTGCGGAAGTGTAAACGGTGGAACCAAAATATCGCGATTTTAAAAATCACGATGTTAGTAAGTGTAAATGCGGCTATAGCTGAGTTTGTGAGGATAGCAAGTAGACACTATTAAAAGAATAACCCAACAAAGTCAACTTCTTGACATTTAATAGCTTTAGAGACCGAGCGCCATACTGGTGCAGAGTTACAGACAGCTTACCCACTGAGATTGGCAAAGATACTCAGAATAACCAATTGGCACAAATGTCTGCAAACTAATGTCTATGAATAAAAGTGATCTGATTCCCCTAATCCCAACTGTGAAAGTAGGCCTAAGGCCTTTCTGACTTGGACCCCGTTTACAGTGCGAGGCTCGACCGCGGCTCGGCCCAGCCCCGCTTCAGTGTAAACGCGCAAAAGTTCAAATGCGGGGCCGAGGCATTTGGCCTCGCTCTGGAGGTGGTCTCGGCCGTGGCCGAGCCCGGCCTTTTCTCAGTGTAAACACAAACGGGACCAAATGCGCGGCCAATTTTAGTCTGGCTTCCAAACCCTCTCCCTGTACTATTTCGCTATTCAGGATATTAACCCCCTCAATGTCGAAAACTAGTATAATAGTTTAAGGTGGTTTTGTCCTGCAAAGGATTTTTTCCTTCGGCAAAGGCCTTTGCCCGCCACGGAATTCAGTTGGCAAAGGGTCTGAAAACCAGATAATACCAAATTGCATTTGTTTACAAGCAGAGCGCCACTACGACAAAATACTGAAAGGTTTGAATCAAAAGCGCCGCCGAGCCCGGCAGTGTGAACGGACAAAATTGCGGGGATCGGCCTCGCAATAGAGGTAGAACTCGGCCGCGGCTCGGCCGGGGCTCGGCCTAGCCCCGCACTGTAAATGGGGTCTACGGCACAGTGCTATACCTGTGTGGGCCTACTATTCTGTAGCTACATCAGGTCAAGTATGGATGGTTTGCTGAATGCAGATGAAGAAATCCTGGACAATTACACCAAAGTGTCTGGACCAATAAAAGGTTTAGAAAACATAACCCAACACACATTTCATGCTTATCAAGTTATAATGCAGACAATCTGAAAGCAAACTCAAATCATGCTTCTCCCACACGGTAATATTCTCAAATCACATGAATTCACATCTCAAATTATCATCCTAAGTTTCCTTTCTCACCCCCCCCCCCCTTCCCAATTGACATCTGCTTCATTTTGTAAGTGCAGCTTGCTGTCTGAACATTTAACATTTAGAACATGATTTCAGACAGTAGAAGACAGCTTGGCCTTGATATCGCATCTGCCATGGTGTGTACACAGCTTTGCAAAATCTAACATGTAAGCATGTTTAAATTCAACACTAATGAGTTTGATAAGTCAGTTCTTAATGACCAATAATATGCACATTTCCCAAACAACATTTCTTTTTTTAAGCACTTCACTCGTTTTCAAATCATTAAGTTTGCACGATGTAACAATTTAGATTAATGGAATTCATGTTCAAACCAAAATATACATGCACAGACCAATTGACCGAAATGGCTGGTCAATGAACACTTCTGGGCAGCATGGCCAATTTTGTCCTTTCATATCATCCTCCTAATTCCTATTGTATCAAAGAGGAATGTGGCATATTTATGCTTAAGTGAGTAGTCTTACTTTCCATCAAGAGCAAGATTTTAAAGAAGGTTTACTATCAAAATGCCATTGAAATACATGGAGCTTGGCAAAGTTGCAACTAAAAAAAAATAAAAGAATAGAAAAATAAATGTATATCAGTACATGAGAATCATACAGCATTTAGGTGACTTATTTCTTCACTGGTCTTTATTCCATCTCTACTCAAAATGTCACAATGTCTTCCAGAAATTTGTAGCAAATTCTTCAACCATCAAATTGTGCTGTGCAATTATATATATAAAAAAAAATGATATTTTCTTATGAATTGTATATGATGGAAATTTTCCAATAACAAATGTTCTTGTTCGTGGTATATCTTTCCTGAAGAAAAAAACAAAAAAAAAAAAAACAAAACAAAACAAGAAGAAATAACTGTAAAAAAAAAGGGGGGATCAATTTCCTCAAAGTTTGCACATGGAATTCAGCCAGAGTAATTTGATCCTTTTAAATGGGAGCACTGCTTATTTAGTGCCACCACAAAAAAAAAAAAAAATCTGCATTTAAAAGAAGAAACTTGTCTGATGGATGTATAATAACAACCACATTTCCAACTAAAGATCACATTGGGAATCACACATCTCACAAACTTTGTGGCATACCACGATCAGGTAAGGCCTTGGGGCAACCACAACAGAAAAAAACAACCAAAGATCGGAGTTAATGTACAACTGTTCCGCCAGTGTTTTTGTTTTCAACTTTGCAGGAACAGTTTAGATGTCACTTTTGGCTGACACATTAAGTGCCTTTTCAAACTTAAAGTTTTGTGATGATGAACGTGGGCTCATGGAGAACACAAATAAACAGTCTCAAAGACAATGAGAAAGAAAAACTCATCTTAAACTTATATCTTATCTTTCCAGGGAGTACATGAAATGTCATGAGTTGTACTTATTCCACAAAGCAAACATAGTCAGTCTCAGCAAAATGCCACAGAAAAGGTACTGTTTCATGTACAACACCCTGTAAAGAAAATAAAAAGTTGCACACTGAAGTGTTCATTGCTATCACTTATACAACATCAAAAAGTCTTCATACATTGTGGTAGTTACAGGATGCACGACCACAGATGTCCTTTAGAAGGTACTCAGTGGAGCAATCTAATATTCAAAGATTGACTAGTAACCGACAAGCCCTACGTCATATTTATGCATATTATTCACTGGCATAATATTCACTCTGAAATTGTTTGGTCATTCTTATTTCTTGTCTTTTTCAATTCAAAGCCACCGCAGCATTTGTTTTCCCATCATTATTGATCATATCAATCAAAATTTTACACAAATAAGCAAGGTCTTTCAGATATGAAGAGTTTGTTTGCAAAAACCGATAAGTCCATATTTGCCAAATAGAGATATTTGCGATTAAAGGTCAAGAAAAATAAAGAGAATAATAAGAAAATTTTTGCTTCTTTTGACCATAACTTCAAAAATACACCTTTATATGTAGTGACCAATATATCATTTAAAAGGTATTATTTTGTACTTTATGACAGAGATCGTACTTCAAAATCTTCAAAAATGGACTTATCGGTTTTTGCAAACAAACCCTTCATATATTAAATTATCGCCATTACTCCACCGGAGGACATTTTCCTATATCTATTTGTGTGTTATGCAAACTGCCACTCATCAGATCAGTATGGATCAATCACGCAACTTGGCAATTTCAAGAAGCGCAGCCTGAGCGGTCGTATATTGTTCTACTTCACGCTGGGGGAAACCGAAAGAGTCACGCTGATTCGGACGCGAGACGAGAAGACGAGGAGACCTTGGAGCTGGAAGGAAAGTAATTTTCTCCGCACCTTGCCGACATTAATGATGGACATGTGGCGTGTCATGATAACATCACTTCCTCACCTCAACCCAGTCATCTGCTTTAAAAGGAATCTCAGTTGGACTCTGTTCACACTCATACTTTAAAGGCATAATTTACCATTTGCAGATGAAATAAAAACCCAGCATAAATGCTTCAAAATAGTTCTAAAATGTGAGTTATGGACAGAAACAATCAATGTAAAAATTTAAAATAGTACAATCAACATTAAGTATCTTTAAATATACAAAATGTGAACAATAGTTATGATAAAAAATGTTTCTAGGATAAACCACCTACAGTTATGGTTTATTGAGAAAAATAGTGATATCACATTATATTCTAGGTTTTATGGCAAAATTCTTATATTGCAAGATGTTTTGTGACACAACTGACCTACACATATGCATCAAAAGTGATATCTTGAAAGTTTGTTTTTGACTCACTGCTTCCACTGGAAAACAAGACCTTTAAGAGTGCAGGCAGTAAAGAACATCGTAAGTTGCAATGCCATGCAAGTAGCTAGTGTAAAGGATGACATCCATCAGAGCAAATAATATGACATAAAAATTTGATAGTGATGAATTAAAAAAAAATGAAATAGGAAAAGAAAATAGAAATGTCACTATGGGGACTACTGTGCATCTGCCATAATGCATGTTTTTCCCTATAAGTCTGTATTATGCCTAACCATACAATGTGTGATGACAGTTACACATACTTGGCAAATTATTAAAATGACATGTCTGTCACAAATGTGTTGAATGTTCACTTTCCTTGAACTAGGTTCAATTGGATGAATGGCTATATCTTATAAGAGCGTAGATATTTTGGGGATTCAAGGATTTTTACTTCACTTTTGACCCTTTTATGTTTTATGCATTGAGTAATTTCCAAATTGGACAAATGTCCAGATTAACAAACCCTATTTCATTTTTTGGATAAAATAGCATCTGACAGTGGGTACTGGTATTGCAAACTTGTGTGTTTCGGAATAATGAGCCTTTCAAGTAATGAACCTTCAGAGTGATGAACATCACCCGATAAAATCTCTATCTACAGCAAGTCAAAGGCGTCTACGATGGATAGGACATGTGTACAGAATGGATGATGGTCGTATCCCAAAGGACATCTTATATGGTGAGCTTGCCACTGGCTCCAGAGCTATTGGTCGGCCAAACCTCAGGTACAAGGATGTCTGCAAGCGTGACATGAAAGCAAATGGTTTGAAAGTGGAGAGTTGGGAAACCATTGCTGCAGATCGTACAAGTTGGAGACTTGTCGTTCGTGATGGTATCATACATGGGGAAACACAGAGAAATGCAAAGACACTGGAATCCAGGAAAGCTCGCAAACAGAGGTCAGCAGCTATGCCCATAACATCCCCACATCCGACCTCTTTTATTTGCAGCAAGTGTAGCAGAGACTGCCATTCAAGAATTGGCCTTTTCAGCCATAGTAGGAAATGCACCAGCAAGAAATAAACTGAGTGTCATATGCAAGGTATATACCATTGTCTCACGAGACAGATGGATGCCAACAACAACAACAACAACAGCAAGCACAGTGAGTAGAATCTATGTTTGGAGCATACGTAACAGAGCTGGACTTTTTGAGAAAAAAAAAATGTTCTACTCTATGGTCTAAACAGTGTTAATGAGAGAATGAGTAAGTTAAACATGCAGAATCATAAAACATTCAGTCAGCGAAAATGGTTGTGCCAAACAAAAACTATGAAAATTTGGATTACAACATATTTTGTGACATATCAGTCATAACTACAAAATGCAAATTGGACAAAAATAAGATGTAGTTGTTGTTCCATTTTCCATCTAAGAAGATGGCTGGATAGCCCATATTCAGCTACGTTAAGCTGGTCTTCCATGGGGTCCAGTTGGATGCGAGGTGGAACCACTTCACCGGGTTAAACACCCTGCTCTTTGCGATGAATGAATGAGCGGGATCTTTTACATGCACGAGCTGTGACTCTCTCATACACGGGACCTCCATTTTATGTCCTATCCGAGGGACAGAGTGTTTTGCCTCTTGCTAGAGGGGACAGTATGTTTACACACAACATTGCTCAGTCCAGACTCGGGTTCGAACCCGGGCCGCGTGATCGTGAGGCAGACGTGCTACCGACTGAGCCAACTCACCACCCACTTCACAATTCTCCCATTCTTGCATGCATGAAGACATCAAATCATTCCATTTGCATGTGTAACTGTGACTAACTTTTATAGTCTGGGAAAACACTTTAACACCATAACTCTCTCATTCTCTCTGTGATTTTCATTAAAGACGGATAGTGGTAAATGTTATAAATGTTGCCACGCTTGTCTACTTATTCACACTTTAATAGTGGGACACGTACAAGAGTTTGTATGCATAGCCAATAATAATTACGGTTAGTTTCCGACTGCCCCAACCTAGACAGTCTGTTTGGTTGGATCCTGAGCATTGTACATACATCTCAAGTGCTTGGCTCCACTACCTGTAGCGAATTGTGCACACCTTTATATAATTGGCTGAAAACCAGAAGAGTGCTATCGGGTTCGAAGATTTGAGTGTAAATAAAACAAAACAATCAATGTTCATGAAAAGAAAAGTTTACTAAAACAAAAGTGGGTGGATTTAGAAGCATTGTTCCGAATATCGAGTAAAATAGCACCCTTGTGGTTTAGACTTTTAACAGTTTACTGAAAATGAAATAATTTAGGATTGACACCATTGTGTGGAGGAGATCAAGCTCTACAATGTGATACCAATAATTCAATACAAAAAAAAAAATAAAAAATGTGATAACGGCCTTCTGGTTCTCAGCCGACGACATGCAGCACACACACAGCCTGACAATCTGGCTTGACTAGAGTTGAATAACAGATGAGCGTAGGCTTCGGTGCACATATTTGCTGATGGACAATTTTCGTCGGCCTCATGCCAAAAGGGCCCTAACACTGTACAAAGTCTATGGTGTTAAGGCCCTTTTGGCATGAGGCCGACGTTTTATTCTAGCAGGCCTGTGCTAGTCATTTTTTTTTTTTGAATGTACGTACAGCAGTGGGAAGCAAACCAAGATTGATTCAGTTGTTGAAGAATCGTAATATCTAACAAAGGATTTCCTTTTATTCTTGTGCTTGCTTGATTTTACTCCATGTCTATTTACTCAAACAATGGAGGGGCAAACCTTGCCCTTTAAGTCTGCTTGAAAAGGAAATCTTGTCTGGTGACAAAGTCTGTGTTCAGGACCACTCTGTCTTCCCACAGAATGCATCCCCCTTGAGTCTCAAACCCCAGAGTTCATCCGACATTGCCGTGGCAACGATCCCACTCGACTAAGCTGGGATGGAAGAAAGAGACTCCCCATGGCAAGGCATTGCCTGTGTACTATGTGAGAACTGAATTATTTGATGTTACCTTTTTTTTTTTTAATTCCTGTCCATATCACTGTTTACATGTACAAGGATGTGCGCAGGACATTTTCAGTAGGAGCAAAGACAAAATACTACAAAATGTTAACAATTTCATATTCACTTCACTAGTCATCCACTTATAGATAAAGATACTTTGCTATCATCTGTGATAACATTTTGCTATGTTCCCATTGAATATTAATAGATAGTATCATATTTGTCCCATAAAAAGACATAATTTAAAAGTGCCCAAGAGGTTGCCCCCATCCCCCACCTTAGAAGCGGACTCTTGCAATACCTCACTCCGTGGAATAAGTCAAGCTGATGTTAGTTTGATGCAAAGAACACAGAAATCTGGACATGGACTTCATTGTAACTTTCTATTTTAGAGTGCCAATGTGACATGTGACTATATTACCCTGATTAATTTACTAATGCTGAAGAAACTTATTACTACAGTTTTTACCCCACTAGAATATGATTTATATCTGAACTCATTGATGAATACTAGTCCTGAGTATTCTTGGGTTGGGGTGAATGGGAACTGCGTGTTATAGGAAAATCAGTCCATCTTCAGCAGGTTAAAGGCCGTGTCACACCATTCCGGGCAAGCTACGCGGGCTTGTGGCGAGGAGGTAGTTTCCAGCACGTAGAAGATTTTCAGCTGGCGAACAAGAATGTTTGCAATTTTCATTCATGCCTTGTCATACCGTACAGGGGAACTTCTGCGGCTTGACTTGCGGGGAAACAAATTTACTCCTCGGAGCTCTCCGCAGTTGGTCCGCACCTGACAGTATCTAGTTGCCCGGAGGTGCTCACGCAAGTCCGATTTAACCGCAGCCAAGTTTTGAGCATGACCAAAACTTTTTCTGGGTGAGTCGCGGGAATGACCGTAGAGGTCCAAGCAGAACGCCAGTAGGAGACCCTTAGCGGCAGTACTTCCCAGGCAATTCCGACGCAGGTACTTCGCAGTCCCGTATGCAGCCAAGATAATGAAATTCTGTGAGATTTCAGCCATTCCATAAGAGGAATTCCTTCACTGAGTTGTCAGCCCCCACGCGACTGGTACAAAGGTCACACAGTATACTCGCAAGTATAATTTAAGTAGAACGCGTCCAGCAAGTAAGACTCATGCGCTGACTCGCACAAATCCCTTTCCGCCCTCAGGAATGTCCGGTATGCTAGAAAATCCCTACACGTAACAAGCCCGAGTAGCTTGCCCGGAAAGGTGTGACAGGGCCTAAACACGGTTGCGGGTAAAATAATATGCGTGCGCACCTCCGGGCGACTACTTTTGAGATACATGCTAGGTACTGTCATGTGCGGATCATCTACGGGGACCTCCGGGTAGTCAAAATTGTTCTTTGCAAGTCGCACGCAAGGCTGGTGTGACACGGCCTTAAATATCTAATACCCCATTCCAGAGATTTTTTTTTCTCATCGGTCACTCATCCGAAGCAAAGTTTATTGTTTCTGGCCACCCACCGAAGTGTACCGGATTGCAGTCTGATGAATCCAACTAGATTGGTCGACTATCAGATGAGTGTCAGACGTGTCGCATGTGATCCTCATCGGACAATCTTCCCTCATCGGATCACCGCCCGACATGTCTGACGCTGACCTGCATCGACCAACACAAGTCGGGTTCATGGGACTGCAGTCCGATACACTTCGGTGGGTGGCCGAAGCGATAAACTTTGCTTCCGACGAGTGACCGATGAGAGAAAATCTCTGTGGAATGGGGGTACGTATAAACTACCCTCGAGATTTCCAAAATTCCTGTAGTCTTTGAGCAGCACCAGCTGCTCTCCAGTTTTGTTTGCTGTTCTTGTCTTTTATCATCAGTTTTTAAACAATCATCTCATTGGTGAGCAGAAATGTATATGTAATTTCTGAGAATAATGTGATTGTTATCTATTATCACACAGATTAGTGCAAATGTGGCCTATTACATATCCTCTATGGATTCATATCTGATTCACTACCAAAATTTAATCACCTGTTCTTTGTGTCATTGTCAACTTTTCCTGGAAGTTTTATTCCAACCCTGTTCACAATTCTTTGAGTTATCTAACACACAGACAAACACACAGACATACAAACCAATGCCAAATAAAGCACAATCTCCTTGGCAGAGGTAATAAAATACTTCCATATACTTCCATATACCCACACATTTTGTATTTGTTGAAACTCACTAGGTGCAGTTCTGCATCATTTCATTTTTTTTTCCTTTCTCCACATCACAGCTGATATTTCTGCTTATTACCTGGGGAGTGGGGGGCGATAGACAAAATCTTCCATCTATCATGATGTAACCTGTCAGATTTCTTGTCGATATGGATGTACTTGTCACGACTTGTAATCCCACCACAACCTGTCTCAGTGCGCAGTGAATATAATTGAGGTCAAAGAAAATTACTCCCAGCAATGGTGAAGGTGACCTCCTTGTTGATGCTTTTTTCCCCATGTTTTATTTTTTTCTTGAAGTTTTCAGATTTTTCTTACAATTTTATTTATTTTCCAACGGAAGGCAAAAACCCAACAGGGTACATCCAAGAAATGGAGCCTGAGAAATCCTGGGTAAGTGCATTCGTTGGCTTTACTTCCTATAGCTTGCTACAATCCATTAAGATTTCCAATAACTGTCTCCTTCAGCCGCTGACAGACATGACCTCAATTACACAGTTTCTTCTTTTTTTCTTCATCTTTTCTTTTTTTGTCAGATGTCCTTATTCTCCTTGTGTATTTACTAGTTTCCCCGTCTTTGCTTTTCCCCCCTTGATTTTTTCTTTATTTTTATGAACATCTGCGTTCAGTGACGGAGTCATTAACCGGACTAAGCTAGAAAGATATTAATATATTTCTTGAGAAGTTTTCTCCCACTCTTTTTATTTTTCAATCTCTCTCTATTCTCCCCCCTTTCCTCTCTGTCTCTATATTCTCTTTATCTCTTTCTCTCTCTCTCTCTATTTCTTGTCTCCTTTCAATGACAAAAGTACTACCTGAAAAGAAAGCATAAATTCACCCCAAAATTCTCATCATTTCGATGCAAATATTCCCTGCAATCAGTAAAATCTGTAGCTCTGACGTCTGCCGAAAATGTCAGCGCGCGTTTTTCCATGAATATTTCTCTCATTATCCAGCCCATTGGCAGAGCAATGGATGTTTGTTTGGGGGATTGCTTTTTCCCCTCAATTACTGCACGTGCAGGCATCTCACCCAGGAGAAAGTGGAAATGCATGAAAAGAGATTGTGAGTGCCCATACAGTCGTTAAAATGCAACGTTCTGCTATAAATCTTTCCTCTAGAGTGTCCTCAACCTGTCACTGTGGAGCGAAGAAAATGCTACCTGATATTGGAGAAGTCCATTTGTACCAGAGTCTATTGGGGGATGCTTAATGTTCAGCGCACATATTCTATCCCATTTAGTAAAAGTATCTCGGCATACATCTTTAAAAGAAAACTAAGTAAGGATTACTGCCACCAAAATTGATAAGATCATACGCTCGGTTTGTTTCCGTCTTTCATTCTTAACAATGTGTGCATTTTGCAGATAAATTTAAATGAGAATCAAAATTGAATTATGAAAGTATAATCTGTTTACAAAGAGCACTATCTTCTCATAGGAGATGTTATCTCTACAAGGTAATATTTCATAAACAATCATTTTCCTATAACTGCCAATTGCAAGAAAAATAGATTAGAACAAATTGCATTAATTTACTTTGAAGCTTCCTACCTTGAATTTTCAAACTCGAACTCATGTATTTGACACAGGAAATAGTTGAGAAATTAAAAACAGAGAGAGAGAGAGAGAGAAAAAAAAACAGAACGATGAAAGTGAAATATTCTGCAGTATGACGTACTGATGTAGATCATCAGTATAAAAGTTTTGATGATTCCGAGAAAGAAAAAAACAACAACAAAATGTTCACCATTTTCAAATGTATGTATTTCCTGACAAACAAGAAAAATACATTTCTGACTTCAGAGTCCTATGAAATTTTTTTAATGATATACATTCTACTTTCGTAGCATCACAATGCTCAAATTTTATGCATGCTTTGTTCACAAAGTTGCCCTTATCATCTAAAAAAGCTTATCGGGGATAGCCCTACTTAGCAAAACAACCAGGTGAATTCCTGCCTTAAGAACTTAATTGGAAGTCAAGCAAGTGATTGAAATGGTTTAGTATAGGTTTTCCTGCCCAATTTCATCAGATTTGCATTCAGATTAATAACAAGGCATTCAAATTCAAGGGATTTTTGTCACTACTCTACTATTACTGTTCATTTCATTCCATGTCATTCCTTTTAGATTTTATTTCATTCAATCTAGAGAGAAATTCATTCAATTTAACTGCTCAAAGTTGACATTCAATTTCGCACCAGCTGGATAGACGTTCAAATTCGCACCAAATACCAGTTTCAATTTAATTTATAGGCACACAACTTCGACCTTTGAATGTTCAAATTCAATTAGCATAACCAAGTCCTGTAATTCTATGCAATTCTTACGAATATTCTTACGTTGATGAATGGCAAATTCATCAACGTTCAGTGTTATCAGTTCAATTTCAATATCTCTTTTTCACATTTTTTTTTTTTTATTCGGCTAGTTTCACTTTATTTCCCCATTGAAATGGATATCACCCCTTAATACAGAATGGTTAAAATCCGACTTTGCTAACATAATGACAGATCACATGAGAACATGTCAAGTGTGATCATAGTCGTATTACAAATTTTGTTTTCAGTCATGTTTGAGGTTTGAAATGTGTGTGAGATACATTGCATTGGGATATTCCTTCTTTTACATAATTATTCATAATTTCGATGTTCAGTCTCTCAGTCTCTTCAGCCGTCGATCTGTTGACACGCCAGGTACCTTGGAATGTACGTCTGAGAGTGGTTGTACCATTATTCAAACAGATGGAGAATATACAAAGAACATGAGCACCAACGAAAAGAACTGCCCAGACGCTGTAAATGATTACCTATTCGTTAATTTGAATTCCTCAATGTTCATCGCAGCTGTGCTGGTGCGAATTTGAATGCATTTCACATGCATTTTTAATTTGAACGCGCTGTTCACACGTTGATGTGACAAAATTAGGAATTAGAATGCTGATGAAATCAAATTGAATAAACTACTTAGCTTTTTGAATGTTGATCTCGGTGATCATTCAAATTTGCTAAGAAATGAATGCTCGCATCATTAAATCGAATGCAAATCGGATGAAATTGGACGGGAAAACCTATACGAGGTTACAGGAAAAGAAATATCCCTAAATTGTACATATTACAGAAATGGTCTATTGTACATTGTAGTGACTTGGTAATTCCACGCAAAAGACTCAAAAGCCCTGCTTTAACAGAGCCTTTCCAACTAGAGTTGCCACAACAATGTCCAGGCAATTTAGGGGTTTTTTTTATATAATTTTATTCTTTTTCTTTTACCCTGCCTGTAAAACGGTCCCGCAAACTGCTGCTTGTATGTTTTCGCAGTACTTTGCCAAATTATACCTGTGAGAGCCAGCTAATATGGTAATTACCCAGACATTACCCCGACATTTCCTCGACATTTCAGGTACCCGACAACCCTTCTGTCAAAACGCTCTGGCGGTAACATACCTTTGATATGCTCAGCATGCATGCATAATAGTCCATACAGAAAGACACACTGCTCACTGATCATAATGTGCATGAAATGAAATCACGCATCCTTCACAAATAAACTGGTAGGTTGTTATGGAAACCTACAGATGTACCCAAAGAAGGCTTTTTGGTGTGCGTCTCTTAAAAGGGATCGTATAGTTTTGGTTGAGACCTCATTTCAGGTTTCAAACATTTTTGGTCAGATGATGAGAAACCTCTTATGAAATATGAAAGAGCATGTGATTCCATGAGGAATTCAACATTTATTTGATGAAAATTGGTTTTGAAATGGCTGAGATATCCAAAACAGAACGATTCTAATAAAGTGTGGGACCCACCATTTATCACAATCATTTTGTTTTACTTTGTTTTTGGATGTTTCATTCATTCCAAACCCGATTTTCATCACATGAACTTTGAATTCCTCTTAAAATGGTATGCTCTGTACTATTTCAGAAGTGTTTTCTTGGTATCTCGCAAAAAAAATTTAACGCCCAATTCTCATCTCAACCAATACTGTACCATCCTTACTATACACTCTAAGAAAAAAAGGTTCTCAAATGGTTCTCGTCGGCTCCAAAATGGTTCTCATCAGATGGTTCTCGCAAAATGGTTCCGATGAGCACCTATAAATGGTTCCCAATCGAAATGGTTCCGTTCGTCACCATTTGCTAGTATGCGATCCAGTCCCCGAGTGTTATTTGTGGTACTCCTGCAGGTCAAACAATGTTTTTAGGTCCACTTTCATTTTTCCCCTTGCTGTATATTCGAATGCCAGATGTAAGAGTCACCAGAACTGTGGTATTGGTACAAAGATATTGTATGTGTTTCTACTGCTGTGATAATAAAAAGTACATATTGTTTTTGTCGTAGACTAATGACTTCTCTTGGCTGCGTGCCAACTGACAGCTGCCACCATCCAATTTTAGCGCTCGATCAGATATGCGTACGCGTAAACGTACACGTACTAGTACTGCACTGTAGGACTATAAAATGTAACCGCGGCGGCATGCGCCGCGGCTATGTAGCCCTGTGCTAGCTGCCTGCCTAGCCTGGCCACCGCACAGCGGTGGTGCGGTGTAGGTATATGTAGCAGAGTGCCAATGCAATACCCATGCATAGGCTAGCATGCAGCAGCAGACGGCTAGTGTACACATAACACATCACACCCAAACCTGCAATACATAACGAGCGGCACCCGGTAACGTTAGTGGACTGGAAACGTGTCACTGTCAATTCCATTTTCGCCATGGCAGTCATCACTAATTTAGGAGAAGAGGTAAGATTTTTAATTTTAATGTGGTTTTATCTCATTTTTAGATGACATTCGTTAAAATCAAGTTAGAATGTTACGTGTTAGATTCATCACTCAGTTTTCGTTTTCAGTCAATGATTAACCTGAACGGTTAGCTAGATCCTAATGTTAACCTAACTGTTAGATCTAATTTGATCGAAGCTGCTATCTTGTGTAATGTTTACCAGGTACAGTAGATCCAGATTTAACAATAACATGTTAGGCCTGACACTTCTCCCAATTAGAAATTTGGCGTACCGGTAGCAATGGCTCATGGGCTAGTTAGCCCGAACAGACGCCGTGCGGGGCCGGAGCATGGCTGTCACGTTTTCACAGGGACTGGGCAGGGCTAAGTTACTTAGCTAGTTATGCATGTAACGTTTACACATTTCTATGCCTATTAAAAATAGAGTCTACTGACTCCGAAACATAGCCCAAACGCCGAACGCAAAGATAACTGTGTACAAGGAGCGCCCCGGGGTAAGGTCTATACCGTCGACATGCATTGAAGGAAATTTGTTCTAACGTTAACTTTATACTCCCTATAACTGTCAGTGTTAACGTTAGAGCCAATAGAGGTCTGTCTACAGCCCAGTAGGCCTAACTGTTAGGTCAAAATCTCTTTGCAGTATGTTTTCAGGCTTGTTCTAAGTGACGAGTCACGTCATGTAATGCCGTGTTCTGTTTATCGAATTATAGCAATGACATTGTTTTATTAACGCGGTGTAGGTCTATTGTATCTTTCAATTCATATATCAGGGAAGTGGACACACCAACATGCACAGAAACCAGGAAACAAGTAACTCTGGCCGGGACAATGAAGCAGTACGTACGTGTTCGGGTCGCTGGTGCGGTTAGGGAAAAAGGGAGACTCTACATTGATCAGAGAGACAGCCCGTGACAGACCGTTGACAACATCGGCCAGAATCGTAGGCTTAACATCAGCGAAGAATGAGGTGGGTGGCCACAAGAATTCATCGATCAGAATAAGAGCCCGGGATAGCCCATTTGCAGCATCAGCCAGAACCCTGGGCTAGTCAAGAATGAGCTGTGTGGCTAAGACGATACATCGATCAGAATGACAGCCTGTGATAGCCCGTTGACAGCATCAAATAGAACCGATGGGCTAGTCAAGAATGAGCTGGGTGACCAAAAGAATACATAGATCAGAATGACAATTTTAGCCCGATAGCCCGTTGACAGCATCGACCAGAAACCTACGCTAGCCAAGAATGAGCTGAGTCAAAGAAAAAACACTGATGCTGCCAGAGAAAACCTTTGAGAAATATGTAGATATAGGGTAGGTAAGTCCGTTTGCATTGACTTATAGTGTATTTTATAGCTGCTCTTTCAGAATCTCAATCTGCCGTCAACCAAATATTCATTTCTGGCGACTTTTTGTTGGTTTGTGTGATGGAGGGTCACATATGTTTTGTTACGATCCCAATACAGTATTTGCAACTTGCAATGTACCAGTGATAATGTTTTCCTATAATTTGTATTTAACAGCTTTGAATCAACTGTATTGGGGGGGGGGGGGGGGGGGTTAGTAGACGTAATGAGATCAGACCAGATGCTAATCTGAGAAGTGGAGTCATTCATAGTCCTAAACTTAAAAAGCACAAACGGAAAATGCTCTTTATACTTCTCCAGTCATTGTGTGGTCGATTTCTGCACACTTTTAAAGTTTGCACCTAGACTGGTAGAACTTATTGCATTTATACCCACGCAGGCATTACATATTGTGTAGAGAATTGAAGATTATGTAATTTATTTCAAAGCACTGATGCACCTCTTGTCACCAGTTTATATTGCTTTTGCAGAAATACAAAATGTACATGTACGTGGTGGTGGTGTTTAAAAGACTGTTGGCAAATTTGGTGAACAAAATGACAAATGCTAACAACATATAATTGTCATAGGCAGGTTATAGGACAGCAAATTCATACCTCAGCTTTAGGCCTGCATTGTATATAGTTTACTCTAATGAATTTGTTGCTCTGCTTTAAAAAAAAAAGTGTAAATGAAGAGTTTGTTCGCAGAAACCGATAAGTCCATATTTGCCAAATGGAGATATTTGCGATTAAAGGTCAAGAAATATAAAGAGAACAATAAGAAAATATTTGCTTCTTTTGACCATAACTTCAAACATGTACCTTTATATATGTAGTAACCAATATATAATTTAAAAGGTATTATTTTGTACTTTATAACAGAGACCGTACTTCAAAATCTTCAAAAATGGACTCATCGGTTTTTGCTATCAAACTCTTCAAATTTTTATTGATTCCCAATGTTACATATTTTAGATCATGGTTGAGGAGTTTTGTTCATTCATGCTTGTGAAACTGTGTGGGTGTGGTATCCTAGCTCTTTTCCCCTTTGGATTCTTATTATCCTTCTCACTATAAAACAATGTGTTCTTTTCTTTTCTTTTCTTTTGTGTGTGTTTTCGTAGGACATGCTGTAAATTGTCAGAAGTCATGATTAACCTGAATTGATGCTCTTCTTGTATTTGCAGTTGCATAGATGTGTCTATGGCGCTTTCAAATTGCAGAACAACAACAAAAAAGGTCACTCGTATACAAACAAAGATAAGTCAATTCAAGTACTCGACGTTATGAATGTGAAGTGAAGTGAAGCGAAGAAGTGTAAAGCTTATCCTATCCCAAGTATCATACCAGCAATATAATGTATGTTTTCTGTGACAATACCAAAGGTCCTGTTTAATGGAATTGTTTTCCTGCCCTTTGTAGTTGCTTTTAGGACAAATATGCGTTAAAAGAAAAAAAAAAAAACAACAACACCGAACAAACTAGCAAATATGTGGAAAAAGTTCATCATACTACTTAAGCAGGTAATGTACTTGACTTCTGCCTATCTTAAGACTTAAACAATTACTGTATCTCATCCGTGCAGGAATTATTTCACAGAGAATTAGAAATTTTGTTATGTATTTCAAAAGCCTGATGCACCTCTTGCTATTTCATATCATCTGTACAGAGATGTGTGATGGTGTTTCAAGAACTGCTCGGTACACGAATGACAAATATTGTGGGAAAAAATTAGTGAACAAATAAAAATATCTTGTTAAGAATATTTGACAGATTATAACATGACAAATACAAACCTCAACTTTAGATTGTAAAAGTGAAGGTGAATAAATACATTTCTGCGAATTTGTGAAAGAGCAAATTTCTATGGTTTTCAGTTATTGAGTAATGTTTCATGAAAAAATATTGGTGAATGTCATGTACATGTATACATGCTTGTGAAAGTGTATGTGCGTTGGTTTGTTATCCTTGCTCTTTTTTTTTTCTAGTGTCAATGATAATGTATGATATGCTGATGTATTGCTAATATACATGTTTTGAACGTATGTTTGACTGATGAGATGAAATTCAGATGAATTCATTTCATTTCAAATGAGTTTGTGATGCACATTTTCAATGCAGATAGGTAATGTACCTTTAAGAATGGTGCCAGTGAAGCACCGTACCAGCACTGCGTGTGAAACACACCAAAAATACACAGACATCAATTCACATACTACATTCTAAGAAAAAAAAAAGGTTCTTTTGAGCACCATTAAATGGTTCTCAGCACTGTCACAATAGCGACACCTTTTTTGGAGCCTGTGAGAACCTTTTTTAAATGGTGCCTGTAAGCACCTTTTAACATTGGTGCCCATTAGAACCTTTTCCAATGAAATGGTTCCCATGAGCACCTTTTGAAAAAGAGTCAAAAAGGTGCCCATCTTTAGTCAAAAAGGTGCCCATGGGCACCTTTTAAATGGTACTCACGAGCACCATTTCATCGGGAAAAAGGTTCTAATGGGCACCTTTTGCAAAAGGTGCCGACAAGCACCATTTAAAAAAGGTTCTCACGAGCACCTAAAAGGGTGTCGCTATTGTGACAGTGCTGAGAACCATTTAATGGTGCTCAAAAGAACCTTTTTTTCTAAGAGTGTACTCGGGCAGGGGTCTTTGGGAAATGCATGTTGTAGCAAAATCAGTCCATCCTCAACGGGTTAAAACGGTAGCCATTGTGCTCTCCTGCAGTTTTATTGCCCGAGGCAAGTAATTTTATTCACCAGATGTGTCACAATGTCGTCAGGGTAAGGTCTGTTTGAAATACAGCTTTAGGCTCTCACGTGTAGTCCACGTTGTGACATACGTAGGAAGGATTTTCAGTCATAGTTTGAGATTTGCCACATCTTTTTAGGTGATACGCTATCAGCGTATCACCTATTGTGATTGTCAAAATTTCTCTTTTTTTTTATTCTTCTTTCTTTCTGCCACATTTTGTGTCGTCAATATCTCAATAATGACATTACGGAATGACATGACATTTTCAGTCAACATGTCTCATGACAAAATCTAGCCACAATAAGGTTTTCATGACAGTAACATATCTATGACGTCATCTAGGCGCCATTTTGTGATTTTCGGACCTTGTCACGTGATCGATCATAACTTCATAACTAGATGTCATTTCTGTATCATTTTCGGTGGACATGAAGTTCAGGTCACGCTCTATCTTACTTTTTAACGCTAGTTACACAGGTCATCATTACGCGCGCGTAAGCGCGCGTCAAAATTTTTAAAGACTCAAAACGACTTCCCAATGGGAAATCTCGAAGTTTCAGACAATTTTAAGCGTTTCAAACATTTTCTCGCGTGCGCGTCCGTCCGCGCAATTTCGCGCGCAGAGCCCGTAAGCAACATGAAAATGCAATTTTTTTGACTGATTTGGATTCCTTATACTTGGAGTAACAATATCCATTGATTTCCGCTCGATTTCGACCTATAACAAAGGAATGCACTGGCGTCAAAGTTGAAATTCCGCGTGCGCGTCTTTCTGCAAATATAGTGAAAAAACATGTCTTTGTTTATTTCGCCATAGCTCTTTAAATCGTCCGTTGACCCTATATTTCTATTGCATATTACAAAAGTATATGAATTGTAAATAACATTCCAAGTATCAATATTGCCAGGAACACGCGATGACGTCATCATATCGTCATTTTAAATAAAAAAAGTGGAATTGATTTTTTTCAGGTACTCTTTCAGACATTCATTTGCTCGTATCTCTGTTGTTTAAGCTCAATATTATCCCAAATTGAGATATGTTGTACTTTGAACATTTGCCTCTCAAGTCCATGTGATGGTTTTGAAATATAATGACGTCATCATACTAGAAATTGTGATTAAAGGTAAAGACTCAAAATCAGACAAGTTTACGTGTTATGTCTATGGGAGGTGATTTTTTTTTTAAACCATGCATTGACTTGACAACGTTTAAGCACCTTTACCTCATCTGATTTTGCTCCATTTCCTCTGAAACATACGTATGTTGTAGCTGAGACAATAAGCTTTAGTAATCGTGCATTTTATGTTTTCAAATCTCCTCATTAGGTTGATAATTTTGTAGTTTAAAACTGAAAATGAGAATGCAATCTGTACAGAACGATTCCCAATTTATCTTTGCAACTGTATATTGATCGAATCCACACTGCCACTTGTGAGAAGTTGAATAGCGCCATCACAAGTCAACCAGTCACGACAGTATTATTATACATTTAAGTTTCGCACTCGGTCTTCAGGACAGCCGTGTGGCGTAATCGCTTAGCGCGCTGGGTGTTCATAATGCCATACCGGAAAGAGAGAAGTTCGACTCCCGCAGGATTTTTCCCGTTTTTTTTTTTTTTTTTCGGCAATTCAGCTTTACTCCGATGTCATTTATCATATTATTTTATTAAGTGTACGTAACCCGTGAACACGGCTGCTCTATTTCCCTTGTTTTGTATTGGAGTTTGGACATTGGGTTTGCTTCATTAATTTTGTCACACTTAATGTTGTAAATTGCCCCTTGTTACAGTGTCCCGCTTGCCACCTTTCGTTTGCTCTTTCCTTTTCTCTTCATTGGCTCTTGTTATATTGTAACAGGATAGGTAGGAACATGTACGTTTAGATAACTGGCAGGAATGGGAGCTGAATTGATTAACTCTAGTCCAGGTGTATGGCGTCTCGCTCATCTCTTTGAAATTCCAGGTTGTTATTGTTTGACCCAATAACGAAGTTGTAGACAGGTTTTATGTTGCTATAGAGGTATTTTGTGCCACATAAATGGAAGGCATCACTGTTAAGTCGTAGTAATGAACCTTTTCATGTTGTAAATGATATAAAGATATGAATTTCACATCCAATCTTCGGGACAGCCGTGTGGCTTTATAGTCGCTTAGCGCGCTCCATGGTCATTATGCACTACCTTCGAGACCCGCAGGACGCTATTATTTTTTTCTCTCTCTCTTTCTTTGTTTTTCGTTTGGCAGTTCAGCTTCATTCCGATGTCATTACCCCACAACACACAGTCACTCAATTCCCCCCCCCCCTTTTTTTTTGTCGCAGACTGGAGGTTGGATTTGCTTCATTTATCATACGTGTAATGTTGTAAATTGCCCTTGGTATACAGTGCCCCGCTTGCCACCTTTGTTTTCTCTTTCCTTTTCTCTACGTTTGTTCATTTTACACTGCACAAGACAGGTCGGAAAATAATTTACATAACTCAACTGGAGCAGGAATGGCAACTGAATAGATTAACTCTAGGCCAGGTGTATGGCGTCTCGCTCATCTCTTTGAAATTCCAGGTTGTTATTGTTTGACCCAAGAACGGAATTGTAGACAGGTTTTATGTTGCTATAGAGGTATCTTGTGCCACATGAGTAGAAGGCATCACTGTTTAGTAGTAGTAATGAACCTTTTCTTGTCCCTCCATGTCAATTATAGTGTGTTTAAAGGGGTTGTGTGTCTATCTGCTAAAGAAAAGGAAAACCTTATTTTCGTCATGGCTGTTTCTCTATACGTAGCCGTAGGTGATGAGTGTTGTTGGTATCTGAGCAGTGAAGAACAGAGCATCAGGCTAAAATCCCCCTTAGTTATGCGCGCTAAGCGTTCAATTTGATATATCTTTATTTATGTAGTCAATCACTGCTAATGGAGTTACAGAATTATGTTATGACACATTGCACTGAAAGTTTGTAAAGCAAAGTTTATGGACAAGGCAAGCAATTGTACATGAATAATACCATTGATTTCAGAGGGAAATTATGGTATACCTAAATGTAAGGGTATCATTGCTTTGGAATTGCTGAGACAATATCTTGGCACGAGGGCTTCCACTTCTAATAACTGATCCCTTTGAAGATGTGTCGGTCACGGGTGATCGTCATGATTCATCTTTCACGTAGAAGCTTCCGTTCCACACTCTTCGTTCGAGAAGACTTACCATCATACTTCAAATTGTGATTAAAGGTAAAGACTCAAAATCAGACAAGTTGACGTGTTATGTCTATGGGAGGTGATTGTTTTTTTTTAACCATGCATTGACTTGACAACGTTTAAGCACCTTTATCTCAGCTGATTTTGCTCCATTTCCTCTGAAGCTTATGTATGTGGTAGCTGAGACAATAAGCTGCAGTGATCATGCATTTTATTTTTTTCAAATCTCCTCGTCAGGTTGATAATTTTGCAGCTAAAAACTGAAAATGAGAATGGAATGTGGACCAAACGATTCCTGAATCATCTTTCACATATAAGCTTACGTTCCTCATATTTTCTCGTCAAGACGTACATGGCCGAGAGGATAAAAGCGACGTCACAAGAGACGTGAGGTTGCACACGTACGGGTTCGAACCCCATAAGAGCACGAAACAAAATACGTATATCTTTTTTTTTTTTATGGAGTATTCACCTTCGTCCATGTAGAAAGCACGTTTTCATGTAAACGTACACACACACAGGCACACACACACACACACACAATATCCCTTTGTTTTGTGTTGGAGACCACATTGCTTTGACTGGCAACTTGGACTTGAAATTACAAAGTGAAGATGACTCTTAAAAGACAGCATGGCCATGCTTGGTTTTTTTTTAACAATATGAAGACCTATTGGTAAATATTCATTCACATATCATTTCCAATCAACTTACTTGGACACGGTGACACCACACGAAATTTTCAATTGGTTGCATGACAGAAACAATTTCATCTGAATTATATAGGACTGTATAAAGAATTGGACTTCACGAATATTTCTCAATATTACTTCAAGTCGCAACTTAACATTATTTTCGTTGTCGATCACTGAAAATGAGAATGGAATCTGGTCGAAACGATTCCCGATTTATCTTTGCAACTGTATATTGATCGAATCCTCGCGGCCACTCGTGGGAAGTTGAATAGCGCTATCAGTCACTTTACGTATATCGCCAAAAAACTGAATATCAATGTAAATTTGTGTTGTGTATAGCATACATAGATAGATTTAAGTTTCGCACAGGATCTTCGGATCTTCCGTGCGGCAGAATCGCTTAGCACGCTGCGTGTTTATAATGCCCGACCGGAAGGAGAGAAGTTAATCGAGTCCCGCAGGACTTTTTCCTTTTATTTCTTTTTTCTTTTTTTTTTTCAGCAGTTCAGCTTCACACTGATGTCATGAACACAGCTACTCTATTTCCCTTGTTTTGTATTGGAGTTTGGAGGTTGGGTTTGCTTCATTAATTTTGTCACACGTAATGTTGTAAATTGCCCCTTGAAACAGTGCCCCGCTTGCCACCATTCGTTTTCTCTTTCCTTTTCTCTTCATTTGTTCTTGTTATACTGTAGCAGGATATTTAGGAACGTGTACGTTTACATAACTAACAGGAATGGGAACTGAATTAATTAACTCTAGTCCAGGTGCATGGCGTCTCGCTGATCTCTTTGGAATTCCAGGTTGTTATTGTTTGACCAAATAACGGAGTTAAAGACAGGCAGGGAAGGAAGTGACTTGATATTGCTTCATAATGAGGAATTTTGGGCAACACCTTTCCAAGCGTAGTGATTATGACGGGGTTCTCTGTCGTTTATTTTCGTCATGGCTGTTTCACTAGTTTAGCCATAGGTGACATATGTTGTTGGCATTTGGGAGAATAGAACAGATCAGTACCAAACTGGAATAGCCCTATAAGTAATGTGGTAAGCGTTCAATTTTTTGCATTATCTTTCTTCTTCAAAGTCAGTCACTACTGATCGAAATACACAATAATATGACACGTTCCATTGGTAGTTTAGGAAAAGGGAGTTAATGCATGATGCAATGATAAATGTGCTACCATTGATTTTAGAGACGTCGTTGTGGTGTGGTACTGGTGATGGTAAGGGAACCATAGATTGCTTTTAAAGTAATGAGACAATCATTGGACCTTTGCATCAAGACCGTATTCCCATCTAGAATATAATGCATGTTCGTGCGGAGTTTTTTTTTTTTTTTAATCCTGACGTGGACATTTTCTTTTCCTTGTTTTTAATTTAAGAATGTTATATCTAAATTTGTTTCTTTCCCCTAACATTTTTTTTTTTGTTGGATATAAAGTTGGACGTTCCGTGACCGAGTAAAAGAGCAGCGATTTAGTTACAGTTTCAATGCATCTTGTTTACCATCTTCTCTGACATTAAATTGATTGTTTTTAAATTTGACATTGTCTGTCTATAAAGCAATTTGCCTGTTTATGCTCATAAAACACTGCTATAACAACTAATACATTTGCTTCACTTGTCACACGCAATGATGTGGATTGCAGTTGTGCATGCATTTTTTCTTTTGCCACCTCTCGTTTTTCTCTCCCCTTTTCCCTCATTTTGGTTTTGTTATACTGCAGATGGGAATGATTACAATGACATAACCCAACTTGAAGTAGGAATGAGAACTGAATAAATTAACTCTAGGCCAGGTGTATATAGCGTCTCGCTCATCTCTTTGAAATTTCAGGTTGTCATTGTTCGATCAACGGAGTTGAAGACAGGCTTTATGTTGCTATAGAGGTATCTCGCTCCACATGAATGGAATGCATACGCTGTTTAGTATTAGTAATGAACTTTTTCATGTCCATCCCTGCCAATAAAAGTGTGTTTGATGGGGTTTTGTGTCATTGTGCCTATGAGAAAGCAAAGTTTTATTTTCGCCATGGCTGTTTCTCTATGCGTAGCCGTGGGTGATGGGTGTTGTTGGCATCTGGCCAGTAAAGAACCGAGTATTATGCTATAATACCCCCCTCCCCCGGTTAGGTTCTAAGCGTTCAATACGGTGATATAGCTTTCTTCTTTATTATGTCAATCACTGCTGATGGAATTACAGAATTATGTTATGACACGTTTCACTCAAAGCTTAAAAAACAAAGTATATGCACGATACAAGTAATGGTGCATGAGTCCTATAGGCCATTGATTTTAGATGAGAAATTATGACATGCCTATAGTAGGATTGTCATTGATTAGGAATTAATGAAACGATTAAGCACACCTTCCACTTCTAACTGTCCCCTATGAATGTGTGTCGATCATGTGAGATCGTCATAAATTATCATTCACGTATAAGCTTACGTTCGAAGTGTACTCTTAGTTGGAGGAGACCTATAGTTACATGGTTAAAGGCGATGTCTCTTTCGCTGGAGCCGTACGTTTGGCCCGTTCTTCTTTTGCCCTTTTCTCTTTAATTGAGATATCACTTTCGTCCAGGTATAAATCACATTCTCATGTAAACAGACTCACTTGCTCTATATCCCTTGTTTTGTATCGGAGGCTTCATTGGATTTACTGCTTGTAAATCTCACAGGCTTGTATATAGCTGTAAGAGCTCTTTGAACTGATCACTATGATAGCAAGATGAGAGGGAGTCATATTGGTTATGTAAATAATGGTCAAAGGTCATATTTTAAAAGGCCACTGTTAAAGCCAGGATGGTTATAAACACTTAATTGTCATGTTTTATTTGTACGTGCCGAGGATCACTTGGATCCCGTTTACAGTGCGAGGTTCGGCCGCGGCTCGGCCGCGCCGAGACCGCCTTCATTTCGGTGTAAACGCGCAAAAGGCCAAATGCGGGGCCAAAATGGCCTCGCATTAGGCCACGCTAATGTGGTCTCGGCCGCGGCCGAGCCGCGGTCGCGCCCGGCCTTTTTCTCAGTGTAAACGCAAACTGGGCTAAATGCGCGGCCAATTTTATTGTGGCTTCCAAACACTCGCCTGTACTATTTCGCTATTCAGGATATTAACCACTTCAACGTCGAAAACTAGTATAGTTTAAGGTGGTTTTGTCCTGCAAAGGATTTTCTCCTTCGGCAAAGGCCTTTGCCCGAACGGCGACTTCGCCACTACGACAAAATATTGAAAGGTTTGAATCAAAAGCGCGGCCGAGCCCGGCAGTGTAAATGGACTAAATTGCGGGGCTCGGCCGCGCAATTGAGGCTCAAAAAGTCCGTAAATCGACTTAGTCGTACACGCACAGAATTTCCACATACTTTGTGTGACAGAAAAACAAATGTGATCTGAATAATAAATGTAGGCCCCCAAAAAAGTTCAACTAAGTATCTCATTATAACTTCAAGATGCTATATTACATTCTTTTCTTTGTCGATCACGGATGACCGACATCTGATGACCCCAAGCGTATCACCTAACTCGTCTTCAGTGTGACGAGTTTCATATCTCGTTTTTTATTCTTCTTTCTTTCTGGACAATTTTGTGTCGTCAATATCTCAACAATGACATTACGGAATGACATGAAATTTTCAGTCAACATGTCTCATAACAATATCTAGCCACAATAAGGTTTTCATGACAGTAACATATCTATGACGTCATTTAGGCGCCATTTTGTGATTTTCGGACCTTGTCACATGATCGATCATAACTTCATAACTAGATGTAATTTCTGCGTCATTTTCGGTGGACATAAAGTTCAGGTCACGCTCTATCTTACTTTTTAACGCTAGTTACCCAGGTCTTCATTACGCGCGCGTAAGAGCGCGTCAAAATTTTAAAAGGCTCAAAACGACTTCCCAATGGGAAATCTCGAAGTTTCAGACAATTTTAAGCGTTTCAAACATTTTCTCGCGTGCGCGTCCGTCCGCGCAATTTCGCGCGCAGAGGGCGTAACCAACATGAAAATGCAATTTTTTTGACTGATTTGGATTCCTGATACTTTGAGTAACAATATCCACTGATTTCCGATCGATGTTGACCTATAACAAAGGAATGCGCTGGCGTCAAAGTTGAAATTTTGTGTGCGCGTCTATGTGGAAATATAGCGAAAAACATGTCTTTGTTTATTTCGCAATAGCTCTTTAAAAAGTCCGTTGACCCTATGTTTTTATTGCATATTACAAAAGCATATGAATTGGAAATAACGTTTCAAGTATCAATATTTCCCGAAATACATTATGACGTCATCATATCATCATCTGAAATCAAAAAAGTGGAATTAATTTTTTTGAGGTACTGTTTCTAACATTCATTTGCTCGTATCTCTGTTGTTTAAGCTCAATATTATCCCAAATTCACATATGTTGTACTTTTAACATTTGCCTTTCAAGTCCATGTCATGGTTTTGAAATTTGATGACGTTATCATACTTTAAATTGTGATTAAAAGTAAAGATGTAAAATCGGACAAGTTTACGTGTATTGTCTATGGGAGGTGATTTTTTTTAAAGCATCAATTGACTTAACAACGTTTAGGCACCTTTATCTCAGCTGATTTTGCTTCATTTCCTCTGAAACTTTAATATGTTGTAGCTGAGACAATAAGCTGCAGTAATCATGCATTTTATTCTTTGAAATCTCCTCATCAGATTGACAATTTTGCAGTTTAAAACTGAAAATGAAAATGGAATGTGGACAAAACGATTCCCCATGTATCTTTCACATACATAAGTTTACGTTCCCCATATTTTCTCGTCGAGACGTATGGCCGAGTGGTTAAAGGCGCCGTCTCAGAGACGTGAGATTGCGGGTTCGAACCCCACAAGATCACGAAACATTTTTTTTTTATTTCACTTTTTTTTCTTCAATTTTGTATTACATATTCGTCCATGTAGAAATCACGTTCGTATATAAACGCACAATCATATACACACACAGAGACACACACACGCCATATCCCTCTTTTTTGTGTGTTGGAGACCACATTGCTTCGACTGCAGCAACATTTTGCAGGTTGACTTTGTCAAACCGATCATAGTATGTAATGACGACGACTGAGGTGTTGTACTTTGAACAATTGTCTTTCAAGACGATGTCATTGTTTTGTAATTTGATGACGTCATTACACTGAAAATTGTGATTAAAGGCAAGGTATCAAAACCAGCCGATTATAGGTTTTATGTCTGCGGGACGTATTTTTCCCAAGTTGCCAGAAATGGCATAGTGACCTCAGTCGTTACAGGGCCGCTTCTCCATCTAGCAATGCAATAGATGTTCACCAGGCCACGTTAGTTGAGTGGGCATTGACTTTCCCCCTGTTATATCTATACATTGTTTTGGTTTTTTTTGTCTTACCATTTCCGTGGATGACCCGTGGCCGAGTGGTTACAGAAACGGTTTCGCATGCACGCTCAATATAAGTTCAAGGTGCCTATATCACATTCTTTTCTTTGTCGATCACAGATGACCGTCATCTGATGACCACAAGCGTATCACCGAACTCGTCCTCAATGTGACGAGTTTTCATGTCTCGTTTTTTTTGTTTCTATACTTTTTTTTCCTTCCTAGTTTCTCCCTTTATGCTTTCACTGCATATAAATATTCAGATTGATCTACAGAGGGATTTTCATTCATCTCTTTGGGATCATGAGAAAGCTTGACGGTCACTGCCTAAGCGGTAGCATTTTTCAGTAAATCACAGTTCTTAAGAGCAATTGTACGCCGGCTCCCATCAAGTGCGAGCCATCGTGGTTGGTTGTGTGAACAATCTAGAAGTAAGTGCCAGCGGTTGGAAAGGTTAGTGTGGTCCCAATGGCCTAGGCCTTGCAACTGTTGGCATTTTAAATCTCAAAATCTAGCCACCCATTAATCAAACTAAGCTACGGATATTTCGAAGGCATGCACGCCTTGTGTGGGAGTGGATGGTGGCGACGAGTTCCCAGATGAATCTGGCATACCTATAAATATCGAACTTTTTTTTTTTTTACTTCAATAAAGGACACCTCACCTAAAACATGAGTGGATTAAATGAGTGTAGAAGAACTAGTACAACACATCAAAGGTTGAGAAATATCAGACAAAAGAAAAACCTCTTCGAAAGTTATGAATCTTTAAAGGATAGTATGATTATTATATCATATATTATGATAGTATGGTTTTGATTGAGATGGGGGATTTAGAATTTGAATTTTTGTGAGATAATTAGAACTACTAATGAAATATGATAGAGCATATAATTCAAAGAAAAATTCAGAGTTCATTTGCTGAAAATTTGTTTTGAAGTGGCTAAGATATAAAAAAAAAATACAAAGTAAAACAAAGTAGTCCTAATAAAAAGTGGGTCCCACCTTTTATGGTATCAAGAATAAAATTATGTCAATTACATTAAAAAAGACAAATATATATTAGCAGTGTCAGATTCTGGAATGTCATTCATGGCAGAGGTTAGATGCACTATGGCAAAAAGGGCCCTTATGCTGTACGTACTTGTACATGTCTAAAACTTCACTGAATTATGCAGAACGTTCGACTTTCATTTTCATCCATTATATACAGACTGAGCGGTTGTAAAAAGGGACTTGGTTACCCGGCATCTTATATTCCCAGCCGCACCCAGCTACGCTACGACTGTCACGCATCTGTGATAATCACTATCTCAAAGCGAGATGCGGTTTGCTACGATCGGTATCAGGCAAGCCTCTGCAAACAGAAGAGAAAATTCCCACCGAAAGGTGAACCTTTGCAAACTGCTGGCGAAAAAAAGAAGACCTTTCAGAGAAGAGATGCTCACATATCCCTCTATTTTCTCACACGTCTCCTCACATCCCACTTTCTGCCATGTTTTCTAAAGATTTGTTATTCCAAACGTGTCAGGTCTCAAGCGCAAACAACAACCAATGCATTAAAGGTCTTGTTTGGTATCAGACGACAACCCAAATTCCACTGCCTGTCAGTGTGTTCCACACATGACCTAGATGTACCCATACCCACAAGAGAGAAAATATATAAAGAAAAAAAAATTCACGTAGGGTGCAGAAAAACTTAGACAGATTTTTCCAAGACCAAAGTTTAAAAGTGTACAGTGAAAGCTTGATAATGATGACTGTAGAAAAAAAAAGATAAATAAAATTGAGTGTGTCTAAATCACAGCCCATCACTTCCCCAAGAGAAAAGTCATTTGCATTTGAAAGAGTGGTGTTTTTTTTCTGCAGATTAAAGCAGGCAATCATAATCCAAGTTTAGAGAAGTGTTCAATAACTGGCCTCCAGCTTCTTCATATTCCAATAAGTATAATTATACACGGTTATGTTTAATCAGGTAATACATACTGAAATGGAAAATGCACTATAATAAAATGATGCCCAACTCAGATCACATTTTACTGCTGCATCATGGTCAATGAATTTCAGTTACATGCACAATGTGTCATTAACCATGTAAATTAGGGAAAAACCTGAATAACTTTCAAAACACATGAATTCCCCTTCTATCAAAATCTACAAAGTCTGATGAAATTAGAATTTCTAAATGTTTCGTGAAACTTCCCATAGTCAACGTACTGGGTAATACAAACAGCTTTGCAGTGTAATGGTAAAACTTTCTTTCTTGTAGAGCTGTTAACCCGTTGAGGACAAATCCCGAGTATACTCGCGCTAGTGTAGATGGGAAATGCGTGTTGATTTAAGCAAAGTCAGTCTGTCCTCAATGGGTTAAACTTTTCTTGTTATGTGACATCTGTTTTATAGACACAGTTCCGTATCCGGGCAATTCCCCCCCCCCCCCCCCCCCCCTCCGCGGCTAAATACTGGTTAGTGGTAAGGTTAGAGAAAAAGATTAGGGTTAGGGTTAGGTTTAGGGTTAGGAGTTTGGGTTAGGGTTAGGATAAGGTTCAGGATTAGGATTAGGGCCAGGGGAAGGGTCCAGGGAAGGGTCCTAGGTAATTGCCCAGGGGGTAATTGCCCTAGACCCAATAATTAATGATATCAACACAAAGCCTTTATAATAAACTTGTTCCCTATGTACAAGACCCTGATATCCCAATATGGGATTAAGTACAGGAGAGACAAGCCTCCCAGCATGCAGCAGCTGATATCCCAATACTTGATATTAAAAGTATAAGAGAGACAACAAAGGCTCCCAGCATGCAACAGTTGATATCCCAATATGTGATAAGTTCAAGAGAGACAAAGCTCCAAGCACGCAATGTTAGTTACCCCCTGCTTGTTCACAAAATACGGGCAAATATCTACAGTCTGGTGCCATATTCCATGAGGCCGGAGTCCGAATGGAATATGGCACCAGACCGTAGATATTTCCCGTATTTTGTAAGAACACGCAGGGGGTAACGATTTTATCTTTTTAAGTGTAATTGCTAACCTTCTTCTTGCTGATTTCCTCTCGTGAATGATGTTGAAATCGCCGGCTGTCAGCCATGTTGACTTATACGTCTTGCAAGCTGATTACTGATGCGCGCATACGTACACGCGCAGCTAGCTGTGACAGCGCATCTCAGGCAAAGACGCACATCACCTGAGACGCGTATGCTGCCTTTGAAGTTGGTGTTGTTGTTGTTTATCAAGCGTCTTTGAGTGGTCTCAGGTGATGTGCGTAATACGCTTGAGGACAGCGCGCTGTCCATTAATTTTGTTTTGTACAGGATTAGTGCGCACGTTCAGCGTCTTTGCTGTGTAACCTGGAATATCATGACGTCATATCACGGGCTACGGAAAATATTCAGTGGTTGGTCTGAGTGTGATTGACCAATGAGATCATTCACGATCACTAAAAGATAATGACTGATATCCCCATAATATTGGGACATTAATACGTGATAAAAGTACAAGAGAGACAAGGCTCCCAGCGTGCAATGGTTAAAGGTAGAAAGAGCAACAGAAGGAAGACATGTCCTGTGTGTCAATAGGGCGGTGAGTTGGCTCAGTCGGTAGCGTGTCTGCCTCACGATCCTAAGGACTTGGGTTCGAACCTGAGTCTGGACTGAGCAATGTTGTGTGTAATCATATCGTCCTCTCCAGCAAGAGGTAAAACGCTCTGTCCCTCGGAAAGGACATACAATGGAGGTCCCGTGTGTGAGGGAGTCACAATTCATGCACGTAAAAGATCCCGCTTCATTCATTCATTGCAAAGAGCAGTGCATGTGTTTCACCCAGTGAAGTGGTCCCACCTCACATCCAACTGGACCCCATGGAAGACCAGCTTAGCGTACCTGAATATGGGCTATCCAGCCATCTTCTCAGATGGAAATGAAAAAACAAACAAACAAGCAATGATGCTGTATATTTGTTATGTTAATGTTATTGGTATTTGTCAATGCGATGCATTATAATCTAGACTTCGAGCTACTACTTTGCATGTTTGTTTCAATAAACCATATCAAATCAAATCAAATCAAATCAAATCAAATCAAATAAAAATCTCCAAAGTGAGCAATATTCTCCCTCCCGAACTTTCAGCAAACACCCCTAAATGATTAGAAAGTGACAGTACAGCACGACACCAGAGGTGGGCCGAGGTGAAACTGCTGACAAAGAGGGCGATGAGATTATGGGAGCGTGACAACACCTGGTGCAATTCTTTGCCCCATCTGCAAACAGTGGAGGGGGTGGGGGGATGGGGGGGGGGGAGCACTGGACTCGCAGCTGAGGAATTGAGGGTGGTGGACAGAGCTTAAAGGGATGGTACAGTATGGTGGAAATGAGAATTGGGCTTTTAAGTTTTTGCAAGATACCAAGAAAACACTTATGAAATAGTACAGAGCAAACCATTTTAAGAGGAATTCAAAGTTTATTTGATGAAAATTGGGTTTGGAATGACTGAAACATCCAAAAAACAAAGTAAAACAAAGCGATCGTAATAAAATGTGGGTCCCACACTTTATTAGAATTGCTCTGTTTTGGATTATCTCAGCCATTTCAAAACCAATTTTCATCAAATAAACATTGAATTACTCATGGAATTACATGCTCAAGCATTCATAAGAGGTTTTTCATTATCTCACCAAAAAAATTACAGAAACCTGAAATTAGGTCTCAACCAAAACTATATGATCCCTTTAATAGGAAAGCACTGTGAATCGAGCACTGGGATTGAGTCGTAAAATAGGGCAAGACAATTCACCCGGACTACAACAAGCACCGGCAGACATGAACTCTCCCCGGCTGAAACGGTAATAATCCCACTACGTGTCTCTGCATGAGGATGAACCAGAATTATTTAGAATCTTTCCCAGAATGACATAACTAGAAGCAAAAAAAAAAAAAAAAAAAAAAAGTTAGAAGGAAAACAGATAGGGTCCCATGTAACTTGAAACCAGTGTACATCTCACACTCACATGATGAAGCTGTCATGTACCTTTTCACATTTACATTTTAAGAGCTTCATTGCAAAAGAAGTTAACTCCATTCTCATTGATTTGATATAGTGTTCGGGATTAAGCTGCTGAAAAAAACAAACATAACAATAAAAAAATGTGGGTGCTTTAAATCTTAACGAGAACACACCTTCTCTTGTGTGACAATTGAAAGGTAGCACAAAAAAAGTTTTATATACTTTGCTCTTTCTGGTCATGGACTTTAACCTGTTGAGGATGGTTTGATTTTGCCACAACACCCATTTTCCATAGACACTTGCCCATGCATACTTGGGACTCGTCCTTAACGGGTTAATACTCTGAATTGTTTGAAAATGGAAAAATCATGTGTCTTTGATGAGTTTAGAATTGCTAATGATGATTAAAGAAAAAGAATGACCCTTTTCGATTTGATAGAGGCCATCACTGATAGCAGGTTCATTAACCCGTTGAGGACGAGTCCCGAGAATACTCAGGCAGTTGTCTGTGGGAAATGCGTGTTAAATAGCAAATCAGTCCATCTTCAACGGGTTAAGATGTATAGTTCGATTTCTAAAGGGATTAGCTGCATCTGATTCAATACTCCTGCTAGCGGAAAATTTTGATCCTCATATGCAGCAGTATAGCATTCTACCTACCCATTGCTGGAAAGCGAAGGCGCTTTGATCTCGAAATAATCCGAAACTACTCATTCCTCACAAATTGCATCAGTCAGACAAGTTTCTTGGTGGCGCCTATCAATATATTGCACGCAAATTCCAAATGGTGGGAGATGATTTTTGAGCCCTTCTGACACTAGAATTCACAATATTCAGAAAAAAAAAAATCTCCCCTCACACAAGATTATTATTTGCCCCATGACATTCAATATTCTAAAATGCTTCATCCCAGAATTGCAAGGAAGACTGCTTGAGATTTCACTCTGCCAGATATTTCAGATCGACTGCCAGACCAAATTTGCTTCAAAATCTGTGAAAAGCCTTCCTACATACACGTACCTCTCTAGCAATGTTACAAAGATGCCACAAATTCTCTCCACTATTTAAAGCTGTGTACAAAGTGTACATCTGTAATCATTCCAGGAAGTCACATTTTATTCGAATCAAGATTGCGAGTGGTATCAAGTGTAGAAGTGTGCCAATGCAATTTCTGCCCTAATGCTATCCTCGAGAATGCTCCTTTAAGTGATGGAAATTGCAGAAGATGCCATCATTACAAATATTATACATACACATAGAAAAAAAGGAATAAAATGAGATTTAAAAGAGAACAAGAAGCCCCTCATGAGTATAACTGATTTATTATGTTTGTACAACAAATACAAGTCAAGAACATCTCAAGCACGATGGATGGTATTTACTCTCCGGAGTGCAGGAGGTTCATCATGTGTGTGACTATACCTCATGGCAAATGAGATCTTGACTGCCAAATTTGGTTTGAAGCACAAGTGCAACCAAAATGCATGCAAGTAAATGTTTGAGGATAAAATAGAAAATCCATTCAAGAGTTACAAATCTCTAAAGTTTCAGTGTTGCCACTACTGGATGAGAAGACTAAAACAATTTCAGACATCACTGCAGGATGATTATGTATAAAGAAACTATAGAAAGAATTGAAGAGTTTGTTTGCAAAAACCGATAAGTCCATATTTGCCAAATGGAGATATTTGCGATTAAAGGTCAAGAAAAATAAAGAGAATAATAAGAAATTTTTTGCTTCTTTTGACCATAACTTCAAAAATATACCTTTATATGTAGTGACCAATATATCATTTAAAAGGTATTATTTTGTAATTTATGACAGAGACCAGACTTCAAAATCTTCAAAAATGGACTTATCGGTTTTTGCGAACAAACTCTTCAAGTATACAAAATTTCATTTTTTGATAACAAGTACACATTCCCTTGATTTCTTACTGACATATGTTTAATAGGGGTGACATTGTTCCCTGTGTTTCTGAAACAGGTAAGTATTAAAAGAGCTCTTTCACTTCGCTAGAGATAAGAAAATATGTTTAATTCTGTATGTACTTTTTTTTTTAATGTTGATGTCCTGCTGTGCGATAAAGCACACACAGTGACAGCAGCCTGAAACTTCAAAAATTCATAACTTTTGAGTGGACTGTCCAATTTTCCTTAAACTTTCACTTATGTGTTCTACAATATTGCTGCACTGTCTCAATCCACACATATATTTGAGTGAAATTGTCCTGTAAATGCACAGCAGCAAAAATACTAATTTGAGTTTCAAAACAGAATAATATTGATATAATCCAAAACAATATTTCTGCATGTGAAGAGTTTGTTTGCAAAATTGGACAGACGCGTACGTGCGTGTGCACATATACGCACGCACAGCTCATATATGCAATAGAAATTTCCTGTTTTTGCACACCGATCGGATGCCTGAAATGTCCAGGAATATTTCTACAAACTTTCAAGTCAATCCGACTCAATATGACGCAGCTCATTTCCACCACTAATCTTGTTCTTCCACAGATATCAATGGTTTCCACCCACATGTGCATGCATGCTGAAAGTCACCCAATTTCCCAATATAGAAGCTTTTTGTTACCTCATCAAGCTGCGTGGCACGCCTCACTCTAGCAGAAACTAGAGCACAAATTTTAGTGCGCATATGAAAACCTCAAATATGCGCAGCTTGAACTCCCGAGTTCATTGAACCTGCCTGCCAGGATATTGAAAATCCTTCATAAAATCCATACAAATTTCAGGATCATCTACCAACATTTAATTATCTGTTCCATGTGTCATTCTCAACCTTTCCTGCAAGTTTCATCCAAATCTGTTTACAACTTTTTGAGTTATTTTGCACACGGACAAACCGACAAACCAACAAACCAACAAACCACCAAACCAACACCGATGAAAACATAACCTCCTCTCTTGGCGGAGGTAATAAGGATTAACTTTCCACATCTACCTTACAAATCACTTCCCTTCTGCGTTGATTAGTACACTTTTCTCTATTAACTATTAACCCGTTGAGGACAGGTCCCGCATATATATACTCGGGTAGGTGTCTACGGGAAATGCATGTTGTATCAAAATCAGTCCATCCTCAATGGGTAAAAGGCCACTAGGTGTGATCTGGAATGATCAAGATACCTTCCCACACCATCCCATAGACTTGGGCATGTAAATACTGTACCAAGAGAGTTAATATTTTCCTCATGCCCTTTATGCTTTGGCTATTTACAGTGCGTCGCAGAGCATAACTTGGTGAATACAGAGTTGTGCACTAGGAAACAGACAAGTCAGATGGAAACAGTGCCATGGGGAGAAACATTGACACGAAACCATTGTGAATTATTGATAAGACGGTACACCACTACGCACATCAGGCATCCATGCACGAATAGAATATGAACAAGGCATCCACTCAAGCAAACAAAGGCAATTCTGCTCTGCTTCGTACGATTACTGATTTTTTTTTTTCCATGTGAAATTTTAATATAAATGCATACTCCAATTAGCACTCTGAGATGGAACGCATGCATGACAAAGAAAAAAATTTAAGTTGACTATTCACTAAATACATATTTAAATAAGAAAAGATGAGAAATGTTATGAAGT